>NC_039363.1:117664230-117964230 GCF_003573695.1 Papaver somniferum
GGCTCCTATAAGTCGGAAACTTGGTAAGAACGATGAATATCTGACCTTTTACAGATCAGATTCCCTTGGAATATTCTCCAAAAACCTTAAACACACAGAGTTTCGCCAAGTTCGGAAAATAAACTGGCTCCGAGGTCGAAACCTGGCCAGGAGCGGACTCTTATAAGTCCGAAACTTGGTAATAACGATGAATATCTGACTTTTTACAGGTAAGATTCCCATGGAATATTCTCCAAAACCCTTAAACACACACAGTTTCGCCAAGTTTGGGAAACAAACTGCCTCCGAGGTCGAAACCTGGCCAAGAGCGGACTCATATAAGTCTGAAACTTGGTAAGAACGATGAATATCTGACCTTTTATAAGTAAGATTCCCTTGGAATATTCTCAAAAAACCTTAAACACATAGAGTTTCGCCAAGTTCGGGAAAGAAACTGGCTCCGTTGTCGAAACCTGGCCAGGTCTGGACTCATATAAGTCGGAAACTTGGTAAGACCGATGAATATTTGACCTTTTACAGATAAGATTCCCTTGGAATATTCTCGAAAAACCTTAAACACACAGAGTTTCTCCAAGTTCGGAAAATAAACTGGCTCCGAGGTCGAAACCTGGCCAGGAGCGGACTCTTATAAGTCCGAAACTTGGTAAGAACGATGAATATATGACCTTTTGCAGGTAAGATTCCCTTGGAATATTCTCCAAAACCCTTAAACACACACAGTTTCGCCAAGTTCGGGAAAGAAACTGCCTCTGAGGTCGAAACCTGGCCAGGAGCGGACTCCTATAAGTCCGAAACTTGGTAAGAACGACGAATATCTGACCTTTTATAGGTAATATAACCTTGGAATATTATCCAAAAACCTTAAACGCACATAGTTGCACTAAGTTCGGAAAAGAATTTGGTTCTGAGGTCGAAACCTGGCCAGGAGCGGACTCCTATAAGTCCTAAACTTGGTAAGAACGATGAATATCTGACCTTTTACAGGTAAGATTCCCTTGGAATATTCTCCAAAAACCTTAAACACTCACAATTTCGCCAAGTTCGGGAAAGAAACTGGCTCCGAGGTCGAAACCTGGCCAGGAGCGGACTCATATAAGTCTGAAACTTGGTAAGAACGATGAATATCTGACCTTTTATAAGTAAGATTCCCTTGGAATATTCTCCAAAAACCTTAAACACACAGTTTCTCCAAGTTCGGGAAAGAAACTGGCTCCGAGGTCGAAACCTGGCCAGGTCTGGACTCATATAAGTCGGAAACTTGGTAAGAAAGATGAATATCTGACCTTTTACAGATAAGATTCCCTTGGAATATTCTCCAAAAACCTTAAACACACAGAGTTTCGCCAAGTTAGGAAAATAAACTGGCTCTGAGGTCGAAACCTGGCCAGGAGCGGAATCTTATAAGTCCGAAACTTGGTAAGAACGATGAATATCTGACCTTTTATAGGTAAGATTCCCTTGGAATATTCTCCAAAAACCTTAAACACACACAGTTTCGCCAAGTTCGGGAAAGAAACTGGCTCCGTTGTCGAAACCTGGCCAGGTTCGGACTCATATAAGTCGGAAACTTGGTAAGAACGATGAATATCTGACCTTTTACAGATAAGATTCCCTTGGAATATTCTCCAAAAACCTTAAACACACAGAGTTTCGCCATGTTCGGAAAATAATCTGGCTCCGAGGTCGAAACCTGGCCAGGAGCGGACTCTTATAAGTCCGAAACTTGGTAAGAACGATGAATATCTGACCTTTTACAAGTAAGATTACCTTGGAATATTCTTCAAAACCCTTAAACACACACAGTTTCTCCAAGTTAGGGAAAGAAACTGGCTCCGTTGTCGAAACCTGGCCAGGTCCGGACTCATATAAGTCGGAAACTTGGTAAGAACGATGAATATCTGACCTTTTACAGATAAGATTCCCTTGGAATATTCTCCAAAAACCTTAAACACACAGAGTTTCGCCAAGTTAGGAAAATAAACTGGCTCTGAGGTCGAAACCTGGCCAGGAGCGGAATCTTATAAGTCCGAAACTTGGTAAGAACGATGAATATCTGACCTTTTATAGGTAAGATTCCCTTGGAATATTCTCCAAAATCCTTAAACACACACAGTTTTGCCAAGTTCGGGAAAGAAACTGCGTCCGAGGTCGAAACCTGGCCAAGAGCGGACTCATATAAGTCCGAAACTTGGTAAGAACGATGAATATCTGACCTTTTACAGGTAAGATTCCCTTGGAATGTTCTCCAAAAAGCTTTAACACACACAATTTCGCCAAGTTCGGGAAAGAAACTGGCTCTGAGGTCGAAACCTGGCCTGGAGTGGCTCCTATAAGTCGGAAACTTGGTAAGAACGATGAATATCTGACCTTTTACAGATCAGATTCCCTTGGAATATTCTCCAAAAACCTTAAACACACAGAGTTTCGCCAAGTTCGGAAAATAAACTGGCTCCGAGGTCGAAACCTGGCCAGGAGCGGACTCTTATAAGTCCGAAACTTGGTAATAACGATGAATATCTGACTTTTTACAGGTAACATTCCCATGGAATATTCTCCAAAACCCTTAAACACACACAGTTTCGCCAAGTTTGGGAAACAAACTGCCTCCGAGGACGAAACCTGGCCAAGAGCGGACTCATATAAGTCTGAAACTTGGTAAGAACGATGAATATCTGACCTTTTATAAGTAAGATTCCCTTGGAATATTCTCAAAAAACCTTAAACACACAGAGTTTCGCCAAGTTCGGGAAAGAAACTGGCTCCGTTGTCGAAACCTGGCCAGGTCTGGACTCATATAAGTCGGAAACTTGGTAAGACCGATGAATATTTGACCTTTTACAGATAAGATTCCCTTGGAATATTCTCCAAAAACCTTAAACACACAGAGTTTCTCCAAGTTCGGAAAATAAACTGGCTCCGAGGTCGAAACCTGGCCAGGAGCGGACTCTTATAAGTCCGAAACTTGGTAAGAACGATGAATATATGACCTTTTGCAGGTAAGATTCCCTTGGAATATTCTCCAAAACCCTTAAACACACACAGTTTCGCCAAGTTCGGGAAAGAAACTGCCTCTGAGGTCGAAACCTGGCCAGGAGCGGATCATATAAGTCCGAAACTTGGTAAGAACGATAAATATCTGACCTTTTACAAGTAAGATTCCCTTGGAATGTTCTCCAAAAAGCTTAAACACACACAATTTCGCCAAGTTCGGGAATGAAACTGGCTCCAAGGTCGAAACCTGGCCAGGAGCGGATTCATATAAGACCGAAACTTGGTAAGAACGATGAATATCTGACCTTTTACAGGTAAGATTCCCTTGGAATATTCTTCAAAAACCTTAAACACACACAGTTTCGTTAAGTTCAGGAAAGAAACTGGCTCCGAGGTCGAAACCTGGCCAGGAGCGAGCTCCTATAAGTCCGAAACTTGGTAAGAACGATGAATATATGACCTTTTGCAGGTAAGATTCCCTTGGAATATTCTCCAAAACCCTTAAACACACACAATTTCGCCAAGTTCGGGAAAGAAACTGCCTCTGAGGTCGAAACCTGGCCAGGAGCGGATCATATAAGTCCGAAACTTGGTAAGAACGATAAATATCTGACCTTTTACAAGTAAGATTCCATTGGAATGTTCTCCAAAAAGCTTAAACACACACAATTTCGCCAAGTTCGGGAATAAAACTGGCTCCAAGGTCGAAACCTGGCCAGGAGCGGATTCATATAAGTCCGAAACTTGGTAAGAACGATGAATATCTGACCTTTTACAGGTAAGATTCCCTTGGAATATTCTCCAAAAACCTTAAACACACAGTTTCGCCAAGTTCGGGAAAGAAAATGGCTCCGAGGTCGAAACATGGCTAGGAGCGGACTCCTATAAGTCCGAAACTTGGTAAGAACGATGAATATCTGACCTTTTACAGGTAAGATTCCTTTGGAATATTCTCCAAAAACATTAAACACACACAGTTTTGCCAAGTTCGGGAAAGAAACTGGATCCGAGGTCGAAACCTGGCCATGAGGGACTCCTATAAGTACGAAACTTGGTAAGAACGATGAATATCTGACCTTTTACAAGTAAGATTCCATTGGAATATTCTCCAAAAACCTTAAACACACATAGTTTCGCCAAGTTCGGGAAAGAAACTGGCTCCGTTTTCGAAACCTGGCCAGGTTCGGACTCATATAAGTCGGAAACTTGGTAAGAACGATGAATATCTGACCTTTTACAGGTAAGATTCCCTTGGAATATTCTCCAAAAACCATAAACACACAGAGTTTCGCCATGTTCGGAAAATAATCTGGCTCCGAGGTCGAAACCTGGCCAGGAGCGGACTCTTATAAGTCCGAAACTTGGTAAGAACGATGAATATCTGACCTTTTACAAGTAAGATTCCCTTGGAATATTCTTCAAAACCCTTAAACACACACAGTTTCGCCAAGTTCGGGAAAGAAACTGGCTCCGTTGTCGAAACCTGGCCAGGTCCGGACTCATATAAGTCGGAAACTTGGTAAGAACGATGAATATCTGACCTTTTACAGGTAAGATTCCCTTGGAATGTTCTCCTAAAAGCTTAAACACACACAATTTCGCCAAGTTCGGGAAAGAAACTGGCTCCGAGGTCGAAACCTGTCCTGGAGCGGACTCCTATAAGTCCAAAACTTGGTAAGAACGATGAATATCTGACCTTTTACAGGTAAGATGCCCTTGGATTATTCTCCAAAAATCTTAAACACATACAGTTTCGCCAAGTTCGGGAATGAAACTGGCTCCGAGGTCGAAACCTGGCCTGGAGCGGACTCATATAAATCCTAAACTTGGTATGAACGATAAATATCTGACATTTTACAGGTAAGAGTCCCTTGGAATATTCCCCAAAAACCTTAAACACACATATTTTCGTCAAGTTCGGGAAAGAAACTGGCTCCGATTTCGAAACCGGGCCAGGTGCGGACTCATATAAGTACGAAACTTGGTAAGAATGATGAATATCTGACCTTTTACAGGTAAAATTCCCTTGGAATATTCTCCAAAAACCTTAAACACACACAGTTTCGCCAAGTTCGGGAATGAAACTGGGTCCAAGGTCGAAACCTGGCCAGGAGCGGATTCATATAAGTCCGAAAATTGGTAAGAACGACGAATATCTGACCTTTTACAGGTAAGATTCCCTTGGAATATTCTTCAAAAACCTTGAACACACACAGTTTCGTTAAGTTCGGGAAAGAAACTGGCTCCGAGGTCGAAACCTGGCCAGGAGCGGGCTCATATAAGTCCGAAACTTGGTAAGAACGATGAATATCTGACCTTTTACAGGTAAGATTCCCTTGGAATATTCTCCAAAAACCTTAAACACACAGTTTCGCCAAGTTCGGGAAAGAAAATGGCTCCGAGGTCGAAACATGGCCAGGAGCGGACTCTTATAAGTCCGAAACTTGGTAAGAACGATGAATATCTGACCTTTTATAGGTAATATTCCCTTGGAATATTCTCCAAAAACCTTAAGCGCATATAGTTTCGCTAAGTTCGGAAAAGAAACTGGTTCTGAGGTCGAAACCTGGCCAGGAGCGGACTCCTATAAGTCCTAAACTTGGTAAGAACGATGAATATTTGACCTTTTACAGGTAAGATTCCCATGGAATATTCTCCAAAACCCTTAAACACACACAGTTTCGCCAAGTTTGGGAAAAAAACTGCCTCCGAGGTCGAAACCTGGCCAAGAGCGGACTCTTATAAGTCTGAAACTTGGTAAGAACGATGAATATCTGACCTTTTATAAGTAAGATTCCCTTGGAATATTCTCCAAAAATCTTAAACACACAGTTTCGCCAAGTTCGGGAAAGAAACTGGCTCCGTTGTCGAAACCTGGCCAGGTCTGGACTCATATAAGTCCTAAACTTGGTAAGAACGATGAATATCTGACCTTTTACAGGTAAGATTCCTTTGGAATATTCTCCAAAAACATTAAACACACACAGTTTTGCCAATTTCGGGAAAGAAACTGGCTCCGAGGTCGAAACCTGGCCAGGAGGGACTCCTATAAGTACGAAACTTGGTAAGAACGATGAATATCTGATCTTTTACAAGTAAGATTCCCTTGGAATATTCTCCAAAAACCTTAAACACACACAGTTTCGCCAAGTTCGGGAAAGAAACTGGCTCCGTTGTCGAAACCTGGCCAGGTCCGGACTCATATAAGTCGGAAACTTGGTAAGAACGATGAATATCTGACCTTTTACAGTTAAGATTCCCTTGGAATATTCTCCAAAAACCTTAAACACACAGAGTTTCGCCAAGTTCGGAAAATAATCTGGCTCCGAGGTCGAAACCTGGCCAGGAGCGGACTCTTATAAGTCCGAAACTTGGTAAGAACGATGAATATCTGACCTTTTACAGGTAAGATTCCCTTGGAATATTCTTCAAAACCCTTAAACACACACAGTTTCGCCAAGTTCAGGAAAGAAAATGGCTCCGAGGTCGAAACATGGTAAGGAGCGGACTCATATAAGTCCGAAACTTGGTAAGAACGATGAATATCTGACCTTTTACAGGTAAGATTCCTTTGGAATATTCTCCAAAAACATTAAACACACACAGTTTTGCCAAGTTCGGGAAAGAAACTGGCTCCGAGGTCGAAACCTGGCCAGGAGGGACTCCTATAAGTACGAAACTTGGTAAGAACGATGAATATCTGACCTTTTACAAGTAAGATTCCCTTGGAATATTCTTCAAAGACCTTAAACACACACAGTTTCGTCAAGTTCGGGAAAGAAACTGGCTCCGTTATCGAAACCTGGCCAGGTTCGGACTCATATAAGTCGGAAACTTGGTAAGAACGATGAATATCTGACCTTTTACAGATAAGATTCCCTTGGAATATAATCCAAAAACCTTAAACACACAGAGTTTCGCCAAGTTCGGAAAATAATATGGCTCCGAGGTCGAAACCTGGCCAGGAGCGGACTCTTATAAGTCCGAAACTTGGTAAGAACGATGAATATCTGACCTTTTACAAGTAAGATTCCATTGGAATATTCTTCAAAACCCTTAAACACACACAGTTTCGCCAAGTTCGGGAAAGAAACTGGCTCCGTTGTCGAAACCTGGCCAGGTCCGGACTCATATAAGTCGGAAACTTGGTAAGAACGATGAATATCTGACCTTTTACAGATAAGATTCCCTTGGAATATTCTCCAAAAACCTTAAACACACAGAGTTTCGCCAAGTTCGGAAAATAAACTGGCTCCGAGGTCGAAACCTGGCCAGGAGCGGACTCTTATAAGTCCGAAACTTGGTAAGAACGATGAATATATGACTTTTTACAGGTAAGATTCCCATGGAATATTCTCCAAAACCCTTAAACACACACAGTTTCGCCAAGTTTGGGAAACAAACTGCCTCCGAGGTCGAAACCTGGCCAAGAGCGGACTCATATAAGTCTGAAACTTGGTAAGAACGATGAATATCTGACCTTTTATAAGTAAGATTCCCTTGGAATATTCTCCAAAAACCTTAAACACACAATTTCGCCAAGTTCGGGAAAGAAACTGGCTCCGTTTTCGAAACCTGGCCAGGTCTGGACTCATATAAGTCGGAAACTTGGTAAGACCGATGAATATCTGACCTTTTACAGATAAGATTCCCTTGGAATATTCTCCAAAAACCTTAAACACACAGAGTTTCGCCAAGTTCGGAAAATAAACTGGCTCCAAGGTCGAAACCTGGCCAGGAGCGGACTCTTATAAGTCCGAAACTTGGTAAGAACGATGAATATCTGACCTTTTACAGGTAAGATTCCCTTGGAATATTCTCCAAATCCCTTAAACACACACAGTTTCGCCAAGTTCGGGAAAGAAACTGCCTCCGAGGTCGAAACATGGCCAGGAGCGGACTCATATAAGTCCGAAACTTGGTAAGAACGATGAATATCTGACCTTTTACAGGTAAGATTCCCTTGGAATGTTCTCCAAAAAGCTTAAACACACACAATTTCGTCAAGTTCGGGAATGAAACTGGCTCCAAGGTCGAAACCTAGCTAGGAGCGGATTCATATAAGTCCGAAACTTGGTAAGAACGATGAATATCTGACTTTTTATAGGTAAGATTCCCATGGAATATTCTCCAAAAACCTTAAACACACACAGTTTCGCCAAGTTCGGGAAAGAAACTGGCTCCGTTGTCGAAACCTGGCCAGGTCCGGACTCATATAAGTCGGAAACTTGGTAAGAACGATGAATATCTGACCTTTTACAGATAAGATTCCCTTGGAATATTCTCCAAAAACCTTAAACACATAGAGTTTCGCCAAGTTAGGAAAATAAACTGGCTCTGAGGTCGAAACCTGGCCAGGAGCGGACTCTTATAAGTCCGAAACTTGGTAAGAACGATGAATATCTGACCTTTTATAGGTAAGATTCCCTTGGAATATTCTCCAAAGCCCTTAAACACACACAGTTTTGCCAAGTTCGGGAAAGAAACTGCGTCCGAGGTCGAAACCTGGCCAAGAGCGGACTCATATAAGTCCGAAACTTGGTAAGAACGATGAATATCTGACCTTTTACAGGTAAGATTCCCTTGGAATGTTCTCCAAAAAGCTTTAACATACACAATTTCGCCAAGTTCGGGAAAGAAACTGGCTCTGAGGTCGAAACCTGGCCTGGAGCGGCTCCTATAAGTCGGAAACTTGGTAAGAACGATGAATATATGACCTTTTACAGATCAGATTCCCTTGGAATATTCTCCAAAAACCTTAAACACACAGAGTTTCGCCAAGTTCAGAAAATAAACTGGCTCCGAGGTCGAAACCTGGCCAGGAGCGGACTCTTATAAGTCCGAAACTTGGTAAGAACGATGAATATATGACTTTTTACAGGTAAGATTCCCATGGAATATTCTCCAAAACCCTTAAACACACACAGTTTCGCCAAGTTTGGGAAACAAACTGCCTCCGAGGTCGAAACCTGGCCAAGAGCGGACTCATATAAGTCTGAAACTTGGTAAGAACGATGAATATCTGACCTTTTATAAGTAAGATTCCCTTGGAATATTCTCCAAAAACCTTAAACACACAATTTCGCCAAGTTCGGGAAAGAAACTGGCTCCGTTTTCGAAACCTGGCCAGGTCTGGACTCATATAAGTCGGAAACTTGGTAAGACCGATGAATATCTGACCTTTTACAGATAAGATTCCCTTGGAATATTCTCCAAAAACCTTAAACACACAGAGTTTCGCCAAGTTCGGAAAATAAACTGGCTCAAAGGTCGAAACCTGGCCAGGAGCGGACTCTTATAAGTCCGAAACTTGGTAAGAACGATGAATATCTGACCTTTTACAGGTAAGATTCCCTTGGAATATTCTCCAAATCCCTTAAACACACACAGTTTCGCCAAGTTCGGGAAAGAAACTTCCTCCGAGGTCGAAACATGGCCAGGAGCGGACTCATATAAGTCCGAAACTTGGTAAGAACGATGAATATCTGACCTTTTACAGGTAAGATTCCCTTGGAATGTTCTCCAAAAAGCTTAAACACACACAATTTCGTCAAGTTCGGGAATGAAACTGGCTCCAAGGTCGAAACCTAGCTAGGAGCGGATTCATATAAGTCCGAAACTTGGTAAGAACGATGAATATCTGACTTTTTATAGGTAAGATTCCCATGGAATATTCTCCAAAAACCTTAAACACACAGTTTCGCCAAGTTCGGGAAAGAAACTGGCTCCGTTGTCGAAACCTGGCCAGGTCGGGACTCATATAAGTCGGAAACTTGGTAAGAACGATGAATATCTGACCTTTTACAGATAAGATTCCCTTGGAATATTCTCCAAAAACCTTAAACACACAGAGTTTCGCCAAGTTAGGAAAATAAACTGGCTCTGAGGTCGAAACCTGGCCAGGAGCGGACTCTTATAAGTCCGAAACTTGGTAAGAACGATGAATATCTGACCTTTTATAGGTAAGATTCCCTTGGAATATTCTCCAAAACCCTTAAACACACACGTTTTTGCCAAGTTCGGGAAAGAATCTGCGTCCGAGGTCGAAACCTGGCCAAGACCGGACTCATATAAGTCCGAAACTTGGTAAGAACGATGAATATCTGACCTTTTACAGGTAAGATTCCCTTGGAATGTTCTCCAAAAATCTTTAACACACACAATTTCGCCAAGTTCGGGAAAGAAACTGGCTCTGAGGTCGAAACCTGGCCTGGAGCGGCTCCTATAAGTCGGAAACTTGGTAAGAACGATGAATATCTGACCTTTTACAGATCAGATTCCCTTGGAATATTCTCCAAAAACCTTAAACACACACAGTTTCGCCAAGTTCGGGAAAGAAACTGGCCCCGTTGTCGAAACCTGGCCAGGTTCGGACTCATATAAGTCGGAAACTTGGTAAGAACGATGAATATCTAACCTTTTACAGATAAGATTCCCTTGGAATATTCTCCAAATACCTTAAACACACAGAGTTTCGCCAAGTTCGGAAAATAAACTGGCTCCGAGGTCGAAACCTGGCCAGGAGCGGACTCTTATAAGTCCGAAACTTGGTAAGAACGATGAATATCTGACCTTTTATAGGTAAGATTCCCTTGGAATATTCTCCAAAACCCTTAAACACACACAGTTTTGCCAAGTTCGGGAAATAAACTGCGTCCGAGGTCGAAACCTGGCCAAGAGCGGACTCATATAAGTCCGAAACTTGGTAAGAACGATGAATATCTGACCTTTTACAGGTAATATTCCCATGGAATATTCTCCAAAAACCTTAAACACACAGTTTCGCCAAGTTCGGGAAAGAAAATGGCTCCGAGGTCGAAACATGGCCAGGAGCGGACTCCTATAAGTCCGAAACTTGGTAAGAACGACGAATATCTGACCTTTTACAGGTAAGATTCCCTTGGAATATTCTCCAAAAACCTTAAACACTCACAATTTCGCCAAGTTCGGGAAAGAAACTGGCTCCGAGGCCGAAACCTGGCCAGGAGCGGACTCATATAAGTCCGAAACTGGGTAAGAACGATGAATATCTGACCTTTTACAGGTAAGATTCCTTTGGAATATTCTCCAAAAACATTAAACACACACAGTTTTGCCGAGTTCGGGAAAGAAACTGGCTCCGAGGTCGAAACCTGGCCAGGAGGGACTCCTATAAGTACGAAACTTGGTAAGAACGATGAATATCTGACCTTTTACAAGTAAGATTCCCTTGGAATATTCTCCAAAAACCTTAAACACACACAGTTTCGCCAAGTTCGGGAAAGAAACTGGCTCCGTTGTCGAAACCTGGCCAGGTTCGGACTCATATAAGTCGGAAACTTGGTAAGAACGATGAATATCTGACCTTTTACAGATAAGATTCCCTTGGAATATTCTCCAAAAACCTTAAACACACAGAGTTTCGCCAAGTTCGGAAAATAATCTGGCTCCGAGGTCGAAACCTGTCCAGGAGCGGACTCTTATAAGTCTGAAACTTGGTAAGAACGATGAATATCTGACCTTTTACAGGTAAGATTCCCTTGGTAAGAACGATGAATATTCTTCAAAACCCTTAAACACACACAGTTTCGCCAAGTTCGGGAAAGAAACTTACTCCGAGGTCGAAACCTGGCCAGGAGCGGACTCATATAAGTCCGAAACTTGGTAAGAACGATGAATATCTGACCTTTTTCAGGTAAGATTCCCTTGGAATGTTCTCCGAAAATCTTAAACACACACAATTTCGCCAAGTTCGGGAAAGAAACTGGCTCCGAGGTCGAAACCTGGTCTGGAGCGGACTCCTATAAGTCCAAAACTTGGTAAGAACGATGAATATCTGACCTTTTACAGGTAAGATGCCCTTGGATTATTCTCCAAAAATCTTAAACACATACTGTTTCGCCATGTTCGGGAAAGAAACAGGCTCCGAGGTCGAAACCTGGCCTGGAGCGGACTCCTATAAATCCTAAACTTGGTATGAACGATAAATATCTGACCTTTTACAGGTAAGAGTCCCTTGTAATATTCCCCAAAAACCTTAAACACACATATTTTCGTCAAGTTCAGGAAAGAAACTGGCTCCGATGTCGAAACCTGGCCAGGTGCTGACTCATATATGTACGAAACTTGGTAAGAATGATGAATATTTGACCTTTTACAGGTAAGATTCCCTTGGAATATTCTCCTAAAACCTTAAACACACACAGTTTCGCCAAGTTCGGGAATGAAACTGGGTCCAAGGTCGAAACCTGGCCAGGAGCGGATTCATATAAGTCCGAAAATTGGTAAGAACGACGAATATCTGACCTTTTACAGGTAAGATTCCCTTGGAATATTCTTCAAAAACCTTGAACACACACAGTTTCGTTAAGTTCGGGAAAGAAACTGGCTCCGAGGTCGAAACCTGGCCAGGAGCGGGCTCATATAAGTCCGAAACTTGGTAAGAACGATGAATATCTGACCTTTTACAGGTAAGATTCCCTTGGAATATTCTCCAAAAACCTTAAACACACAGTTTCGCCAAGTTCGGGAAAGAAAATGGCTCCGAGGTCGAAACATGGCCAGGAGCGGACTCTTATAAGTCCGAAACTTGGTAAGAACGATGAATATCTGACCTTTTATAGGTAATATTCCCTTGGAATATTCTCCAAAAACCTTAAGCGCATATAGTTTCGCTAAGTTCGGAAAAGAAACTGGTTCTGAGGTCGAAACCTGGCCAGGAGCGGACTCCTATAAGTCCTAAACTTGGTAAGAACGATGAATATTTGACCTTTTACAGGTAAGATTCCCATGGAATATTCTCCAAAACCCTTAAACACACACAGTTTCGCCAAGTTTGGGAAAAAAACTGCCTCCGAGGTCGAAACCTGGCCAAGAGCGGACTCTTATAAGTCTGAAACTTGGTAAGAACGATGAATATCTGACCTTTTATAAGTAAGATTCCCTTGGAATATTCTCCAAAAATCTTAAACACACAGTTTCGCCAAGTTCGGGAAAGAAACTGGCTCCGTTGTCGAAACCTGGCCAGGTCTGGACTCATATAAGTCCTAAACTTGGTAAGAACGATGAATATCTGACCTTTTACAGGTAAGATTCCTTTGGAATATTCTCCAAAAACATTAAACACACACAGTTTTGCCAATTTCGGGAAAGAAACTGGCTCCGAGGTCGAAACCTGGCCAGGAGGGACTCCTATAAGTACGAAACTTGGTAAGAACGATGAATATCTGATCTTTTACAAGTAAGATTCCCTTGGAATATTCTCCAAAAACCTTAAACACACACAGTTTCGCCAAGTTCGGGAAAGAAACTGGCTCCGTTGTCGAAACCTGGCCAGGTCCGGACTCATATAAGTCGGAAACTTGGTAAGAACGATGAATATCTGACCTTTTACAGATAAGATTCCCTTGGAATATTCTCCAAAAACCTTAAACACATAGAGTTTCGCCAAGTTAGGAAAATAAACTGGCTCTGAGGTCGAAACCTGGCCAGGAGCGGACTCTTATAAGTCCGAAACTTGGTAAGAACGATGAATATCTGACCTTTTATAGGTACGATTCCCTTGGAATATTCTCCAAAACCCTTAAACACACACAGTTTTGCCAAGTTCGGGAAAGAATCTGCGTCCGAGGTCGAAACCTGGCCAAGAGCGGACTCATATAAGTCCGAAACTTGGTAAGAACGATGAATATCTGACCTTTTACAGGTAAGATTCCCTTGGAATGTTCTCCAAAAATCTTTAACACACACAATTTCGCCAAGTTCGGGAAAGAAACTGGCTCTGAGGTCGAAACCTGGCCTGGAGCGGCTCCTATAAGTCGGAAACTTGGTAAGAACGATGAATATCTGACCTTTTACAGATCAGATTCCCTTGGAATATTCTCCAAAAACCTTAAACACACACAGTTTCGCCAAGTTCGGGAAAGAAACTGGCTCCGTTGTCGAAACCTGGCCAGGTTCAGACTCATATAAGTCGGAAACTTGGTAAGAACGATGAATATCTGACCTTTTACAGATAAGATTCCCTTGGAATATTCTCCAAATACCTTAAACACACAGAGTTTCGCCAAGTTCGGAAAATAAACTGGCTCCGAGGTCGAAACCTGGCCAGGAGCGGACTCTTATAAGTCCGAAACTTGGTAAGAACGATGAATATCTGACCTTTTATAGGTAAGATTCCCTTGGAATATTCTCCAAAACCCTTAAACACACACAGTTTTGCCAAGTTCGGGAAATAAACTGCGTCCGAGGTCGAAACCTGGCCAAGAGCGGACTCATATAAGTCCGAAACTTGGTAAGAACGATGAATATCTGACCTTTTACAGGTAATATTCCCATGGAATATTCTCCAAAAACCTTAAACACACAGTTTCGCCAAGTTCGGGAAAGAAAATGGCTCCGAGGTCGAAACATGGCCAGGAGCGGACTCCTATAAGTCCGAAACTTGGTAAGAACGACGAATATCTGACCTTTTACAGGTAAGATTCCCTTGGAATATTCTCCAAAAACCTTAAACACTCACAATTTCGCCAAGTTCGGGAAAGAAACTGGCTCCGAGGCCGAAACCTGGCCAGGAGCGGACTCATATAAGTCCGAAACTGGGTAAGAACGATGAATATCTGACCTTTTACAGGTAAGATTCCTTTGGAATATTCTCCAAAAACATTAAACACACACAGTTTTGCCGAGTTCGGGAAAGAAACTGGCTCCGAGGTCGAAACCTGGCCAGGAGGGACTCCTATAAGTACGAAACTTGGTAAGAACGATGAATATCTGACCTTTTACAAGTAAGATTCCCTTGGAATATTCTCCAAAAACCTTAAACACACACAGTTTCGCCAAGTTCGGGAAAGAAACTGGCTCCGTTGTCGAAACCTGGCCATGTTCGGACTCATATAAGTCAGAAACTTGGTAAGAACGATGAATATCTGACCTTTTACAGATAAGATTCCCTTGGAATATTCTCCAAAAACCTTAAACACACAGAGTTTCGCCAAGTTCGGAAAATAAACTTGCTCCGAGGTCGAAACTTGGCCAGGAGCGGACTCTTATAAGTCCGAAACTTGGTAAGAACGATGAATATCTGACCTTTTACAGGTAAGATTCCCTTGGAATATTCTCCAAAACCCTTAAACACACACAGTTTCGCAAGTTCGGGAAATAAACTACCTCCGAGGTCGAAACCTGGCCAGGAGCGGACTCATATAAGTCCGAAACTTGGTAAGAACGATGAATATCTGACCTTTTACAGGTAAGATTCCCTTGGAATGTTCTCCAAAAAGCTTAAACACACACAATTTCGCCAAGTTCGGGAGTGAAACTGGCTCCAAGGTCGAAACCTAGCTAGGAGCGGATTCATATAAGTCCGAAACTTGGTAAGAACGATGAATATCTGACCTTTTACAGGTAAGATTCCCTTGGAATATTCTTCAAAAACCTTTAACACACACAGTTTCGTTAAGTTCGGGAAAGAAACTGGCTCCGAGGTCGAAACCAGGCCAGGAGCGGGCTCATATAAGTCAGAAACTTGGTAAGAACGATGAATATCTGACCTTTTACAGGTAATATTCCCTTGGAATATTCTCCAAAAACCATAAACACACAGTTTTGCCAAGTTCGGGAAAGAAAATGGCTCCGAGGTCGAAACATGGCCAGGAGCGGACTCCTATAAGTCCGAAACTTGGTAAGAACGACGAATATCTGACCTTTTACAGGTAAGATTCCCTTGGAATATTCTCCAAAAACCTTAAACACTCACAATTTCGCCAAGTTCGGGAAAGAAACTGGCTCCGAGGTCGAAACCTGTCCAGGAGCGGACTCATATAAGTCCGAAACTTGGTAAGAACGATGAATATCTGACCTTTTACAGGTAAGATTCCTTTGGAATATTTTCCAAAAACATTAAACACACACAGTTTTGCCAAGTTCGGGAAAGAAACTGGCTCCGAGGTCGAAACCTGGCCAGGAGGGACTCCTATAAGTACGAAACTTGGTAAGAACGATGAATATCTGACCTTTTACAAGTAAGATTCCCTTGGAATACTCTCCAAAAACCTTAAACACACACAGTTTCGCCAAGTTCGGGAAAGAAACTGGCTCCGTTGTCGAAACCTGGCCAGGTTCGGACTCATATAAGTCGGAAACTTGGTAAGAACGATGAATATCTGACCTTTTACAGATAAGATTCCCTTGGAATATTCTCCAAAAACCTTAAACACACAGAGTTTCGCCAAGTTCGGAAAATAATCTGGCTCCGAGGTCGAAACCTGTCCAGGAGCGGACTCTTATAAGTCTGAAACTTGGTAAGAACGATGAATATCTGACCTTTTACAGGTAAGATTCCCTTGGTAAGAACGATGAATATTCTTCAAAACCCTTAAACACACACAGTTTCGCCAAGTTCGGGAAAGAAACTTACTCCGAGGTCGAAACCTGGCCAGGAGCGGACTCATATAAGTCCGAAACTTGGTAAGAACGATGAATATCTGACCTTTTTCAGGTAAGATTCCCTTGGAATGTTCTCCGAAAATCTTAAACACACACAATTTCGCCAAGTTCGGGAAAGAAACTGGCTCCGAGGTCGAAACCTGGTCTGGAGCGGACTCCTATAAGTCCAAAACTTGGTAAGAACGATGAATATCTGACCTTTTACAGGTAAGATGCCCTTGGATTATTCTCCAAAAATCTTAAACACATACTGTTTCGCCATGTTCGGGAAAGAAACAGGCTCCGAGGTCGAAACCTGGCCTGGAGCGGACTCCTATAAATCCTAAACTTGGTATGAACGATAAATATCTGACCTTTTACAGGTAAGAGTCCCTTGTAATATTCCCCAAAAACCTTAAACACACATATTTTCGTCAAGTTCAGGAAAGAAACTGGCTCCGATGTCGAAACCTGGCCAGGTGCTGACTCATATATGTACGAAACTTGGTAAGAATGATGAATATTTGACCTTTTACAGGTAAGATTCCCTTGGAATATTCTCCTAAAACCTTAAACACACACAGTTTCGCCAAGTTCGGGAATGAAACTGGGTCCAAGGTCGAAACCTGGCCAGGAGCGGATTCATATAAGTCCGAAAATTGGTAAGAACGACGAATATCTGACCTTTTACAGGTAAGATTCCCTTGGAATATTCTTCAAAAACCTTAAACACACACAGTTTCGTTAAGTTCGGGAAAGAAACTGGCTCCGAGGTTGAAACTTGGCCAGGAGCGGGCTCATATAAGTCCGAAACTTGGTAAGAACGATGAATATCTGACCTTTTACAGGTAAGATTCCCTTGGAATATTCTCCAGAAACCTTAAACACACAGTTTCGCCAAGTTCGGGAAAGAAAATGGCTCCGAGGTCGAAACATGGCCAGGAGCGGACTCCTATAAGTCCGAAACTTGGTAAGAACGATGAATATATGACCTTTTATAAGTAATATTCCCTTGGAATATTCTCCAAAAACCTTAAACGCATACAGTTTCGCTAAGTTCGGAAAAGAAACTGGTTCTGAGGTCGAAACCTGGCCAGGAGCGGACTGCTATAAGTCCTAAACTTGGTAAGAACGATGAATATTTGACCTTTTACAGGTAAGATTCCCTTGGAATATTCTCCAAAAACCTTAAACACACACAGTTTCGCCAAGTTCGGGAAAGAAACTGGCTCCGTTGTCGAAACCTGGCCAGGTCCGGACTCATATAAGTCGGAAACTTGGTAAGAACGATGAATATTTGACCTTTTACAGATAAGATTCCCTTGGAATATTCTCCAAAAACCTTAAACACACAGAGTTTCGCCAAGTTTGGAAAATAAACTTGCTCCGAGGTCGAAACCTGGCCAGGAGCGGACTCTTATAAGTCCGAAACTTGGTAAGAACGATGAATATCTGACCTTTTACAGGTAAGATTCCCTTGGAATATTCTACAAAACTCTTAAACACACACAGTTTCGCCAAGTTCGGGAAAGAAACTGCCTCCGAGGTCGAAACCTGGCCAGGAGCGGACTCATATAAGTCTGAAACTTGGTAAGAACGATGAATTTCTGACCTTTTACAGGTAAGATTCCCTTTGAATGTTCTCCAAAAAGCTTAAACACACACAATTTCGCCAAGTTCGGGAAAGAAACTGGCTCCGAGGTCGAAACCTGGCTAGGAGCGGACTCGTATAAGTCCGAAACTTGGTAAGAACGATGATTATCTGAACTTTTACAGGTAAGATTCCCTTGGAATATTCTCCAAAAACCTTAAACACACACAGTTTCGTCAAGTTCGGGAAAGAAACTGGCTCCGAGGTCGAAACCTGGCCAGGAGCGGATTCATTAAGTCCGAAAATCTCTTAAGGCCTAAAATCACCCTTTTCGTCAAAAATTTAGCAGAAGTGAAAAAAATTTAGCATAAGTGAATTTGTTTTGGCAGAATTGAAAAAAATTTAGCAGAACGACAAACGCTTTACGAAGAATTATACTAAAGGTTCTGAAAGGGGATGTAGAAAATATTACATCCTAACCATCCATTTCAATCTGTAACCGTCCATTGTTTTTTTCATTTTCCCTTAACCTTTCTCAACCACTTCTTTTTTTCATTCTAACCTTATCCCCTACAGCTTCCTCCTCCTTCATCACTTCTTTCTCTGTAAAACCACCATCTCCCGCAACCATCAAAACCACCATCATCAATAGCTCACCACCATCATCAACCCAACAGATCGAGGTAGTTGTACGTAGTTTTCTACACCAACAGATCTAGTTGAATACTTACAACAATCAACAGATCGAGTAGAAAACTTACAACAACCAATAGATCGACCTAGCTGAAGACTTACCTCGGTCTGTAAATCGGGTTTCTCGATCTCTTTAGGGTTTAATTCTTTTTTTTTGATTTTGATTTTTTTTTTGAGTTTGATTTTTTAATTTTTTTTCAATCATTGAATTTAATTCGTTTGATGATTGGGGTCATTTATTTCAGTTAACTTCATTTAAAGTTTTCAATAATTGCATTAAATTCAGGTGGTTGAAATAAAATCAGTTGCATTAATATTTTGAATTAAGGTTTCCATTGAATTCAGGTGAATTAAGTTGCATTTAATTCAAATGATTAGAATTAGGGTTTGCATTGAATTCAGGTGATTTTCATTATATTGATTCAAATTTCAATTCTTTTGCAGGATTTGATTCAATTTTATCAGGAGAATTTTGTGTACACATACTTGGCTGAAATGGGAGGGAAACAAATCTCAATCTGAGAGAAGAGTTCAAAGGTATATGCTTTAGATATTTAGATCATTGTGAACTGATTGTTATACACAGACTTTGGAGCTCTATGTTTAATGTGTGTGTGTTTATTTTTTGTTAAAAGAAGTAGTCAAGTGGCAGGATTGCATTACTAGATAGAGAATGAAATTAACTTCTAATTAGCTATAAAAACATTGAATCATTCATGGGCGGAGGTGTGAAAGACTCTCCAAGTAGAAGTAATAGTTGCAACAACAGCAACAGTAAGATGAGAATGAAAAAAATCCTAACTGAGTGTGCTATGTGTGAACAAGGGAATCATGAGACAAAAGTATGTCCTTGGATCTATTCTAGGTGCAAGCATGTTACTTATAACGGTGTGAGAGCATTTCTACGATCTACAACAACTGAAACCTATGGAAAAATGTTCTTCAAGTGCACCATACCTACATGCACCTACTTTGAATGGTTTAATGATGCTTCTGACCCTTGCAAATCCAATTTGTTGTTATTACCATCAGCGAAAAGCTGTAATGCTTGTGGAGAAGATGATCACTCTTTTAAAGATTGTCCACTGCACAATCAGTTGTGCTTCTCTTCAACCTGCAACTGCAAACTCACCCTAAAAATATGCAACAATCAACACAATAAGCACATAGCTCACCTTGTATGCGAACAATGTGGAGATTTTACATGGGCTTCAGATGCTATCTTCATTGCTGCAAAAGAAAAAGTTAGAGTTTCTACTAATCAAATAGCTGATCTAGTTACAAAGCTAGGGAAAAGTCTTCATATGTAATAGTTTTTAATTTTATGCGTAAGACCATGATTTAAAAGAAATAAAAAGTACTTCATTTCAGTTACAACTTATGATTTTTATGGTTACTTATTATGCTTGTTATAACTTACATGATGAATTTGCAGGGCTAGATCTGTGAGCCTTATTCTATCTCTTCTTTTTTCTATTGCGCGCAGATTCAAGTTTCATTTTAACATATATCGATCGATTGAATTCCCTTGGAATATGATGAATAAAGATTGGATTCATTGGCCAAGGTTAATATGTTTAACTTAAGGATATATATTAATTACATTCTTTGCATCGGTTTGCTAGATTGTTTACGTTATTATTACGGTGTTCTGATTTTATCTATCTTTTATGTAGGGGTGATCTTCCATATCAGAATGCATTGAAGAATTTCATAGAGACTGTTTGTCAAAAACTTGGAAATCCTTCTAAGTTCGGTTGTCCTTGTGTTGATTGTAAGAATCTTGCTTTGTCACTTCCTTCGAATATAGTGCATCTTCACTTGCTGAAACAAGGTATGGATCCTACATACACCGAGTTGGTTTTTCATGGGGAACCGGATATCATTTCTAATGATGTTCACCAAGAGTGAGCGACACATGGTTCAGAAAAGATACAAGTAGAGGATAATTTTGAAGGTGATGCACATCATGAAGATCAGGGCCATGAAATCAGGCAGGACGAGGGGTTGGACAACCAGGTGGATGAGGCGGCTGACATTCCGTTATACCCTAATTGTAAAACACACACAAAGTTATCTATCACTGTTGAGTTGTATAGGCACAAGAAATTTAGTGGTATATCTAGGAAGGATTTTGACGAGCTTCTCAAGACAATTGGTTCGCTGTTGCCACCAGGTCATTGTATTCCTAAAAGCACATATAAAGTGAAGAAACTGCTGAAATATTATCAATTTACTTACGATAAAATACATGCCTGTGAGAATGATTGTTGCTTGTTTAGAAAAGACTTGAAAGATGCAGATGAATGTCCTAAATGTCATTATTCTAGGTGGAAGCAAGACACATCTAACATGGACAACGATGCGGATATGATAGACAAGCCCAAAAATAAGATACCATTGAAGGTTCTTAGATACTTCCCCATTGTTCCGAGACTGAAGAGATTATATCAATCAGCAGAGCTGGATGAGCAGTTAATACGGCATGCGATGAATAAGAGTAAAGATGGGAAGATACGTCATCCTTCATATTCTTTGGCTTGGAAGCACATAGACAAAATATTTCCCGCATTTGCTTCAGATTCGCGTAATCTGCGTCTTGGGCTTGCTGCTGATGGATTCAAACCATTTGGCGATCTCTCCGCAACCCACATTTGTTGGCTGGTGATGATCGTGATTTACAATTTGCCGCCTCAGATGTGTATGCAAGCCGAAAACATTATTCTGAGCATGATGATTCCAGGAAAAAAGAAATCGGGTAATGACATTGATGTATACTTGCAGCCATTGATTGATGATCTGATTGAATTATGGGAAAACGGCGAGAAAGTATATGATTCGTTTAGTAAAACAGAATATAACTTGAAGGCTTTATTGATGCGGACAATTAATGTTTTCCCTGCATATGGAAATCTATCTGGATGTACGTATAAAGGGAAGGCAGCCTGCCCTCTTTGTGGTGATAATACACTTAGCAACTGGTTGCCATTTAGTCGTAAAACTGTATACATGAATCATAGGATATTTCTTCGTGAGAACCATCCTCTTCGGCAGAAAAAAGACATGTTTAATGGAGAAATTGAGAGGAGAGAAAAACCACCTGTTATGTCTGGTGCTGAGGTGTTTGAACGTCAGAGCAGTATTGTGGATGATTTTGGGAAAGTGGAGAACAACGAGGAGGAGAAAAGAAAAGAAAAAGAGGAAAAGAAGAAGAAGAAGAAGAAGAAAAAGAAGAATAAGAATATGGTAAAGGAAAAGGGTCAGAGTAGTGCGGAAAAAGGTGCAAAGGATGGTAATTCTAAGTGTGGGAAGCGTAAAAAGGATGTTGTTTCTGATGCGGCTATATTTGGTGCACCTGACGAGGAAACTGAGCTTCGGGTGTTTAACAAACAGTCGATATTTTTCGACCTGCCTTACTGGAAGGTCAGTTCTAACTTCACATTTACTTGTTAAATAGTTTCGTACACATGATCTATGCTTGAACTCACTATATCCCCTGAACTTCCAAATAGTTTTATGAGGTTCTGTCATGTTTTATTGAACTCGCTATAACTTCATATATATGTGCTTTTTGGTTTACATGTACCCTGTTTTTCTAGTTCTTTTTGTTAGTGTGTAATAGTATCGCGTACCAATGTGCAATTTCAAATCATTATTCATACGGTTTGGGTTCATTACATAGAATCATTTCAACTTAATTACAGCCACCAGCAACTACTAAAAGTATGCTACATATATATTAGATTGTAAAATGGTTTTATAGGTAATCATATATGTGTAAAACTTGATTTTCATTGAACATGACTCGTCTTTTGTTTTTGGAATTACTAATTTTAGGTTTTTTCATGAATTCTTAGAATTTGTTACTACGGCATAATATTGATGTTATGCATACATAAAAAAATGTATGTGAGAGCATCATTGGTACCATTTTGAATATAAAGTTCAAAACAAAAGATGGTTTGAAATCCCGTAATGATCTGAAGAGTATGGGAGTACGACCAAAATTGCATCCAGAAGAGTATGAATTCTTCGAATAGTACCATACAGCTTAAGAAATAAGAATAAGGCTATACTTTATAATAGGATGAGAAATTTGAAGGTTCCATATGGGTATAGTTCAGATCTTAGGAAGCATTTCTCGAAAGATTACTATGTTCTTATGAAACAAATATTACCTGTAGCTTTGAGGGTACTTTTACCTGAGGGTCCAAGTAAGGCAATTTTCAGGTTGTGTTCTTATTTTCACAAGATATGCCAAAGGGTAGTTGATCTCGAAAGATTAGTATAAATTGAAGTAGAAGTTGCTGAGACTTTGTGTATGTTGGAGGTGTACTTCCCTTCATCATTTTTTGATGTGATGGTGCACTTGACAATTCACCTAGCTTGAGAAATGCGTTTATGTGGACCTGTACAATATCGTTGGATGTATCCATTTGAAAGGTGTGTTATGCAACATGTCCGTAGCTTTCCCTTGTAGCTTAGAGTTACTAATACTTAAGTGTTCTAACTGGTATAAATGTTTCATATGCTACTTTTGTATAGGTATATGAAGATATTCAAAGAATATGTTAAAAATTACGCACTACCTAAAGCTTGTATAGCAGAGTGTTATCTTGGAATGGAGTGTGCTAGGTATTCTATTCTCATGGATCAAGAAGCTGAAATAGGAGAAAACCCAAGGCTTGATAAAAACGATGGTACCACACCGTTAGCACGTCCTCTTTCTAAAGGTGAACAAGTGCATATGGATAGTGCAAAGCTAAAGATTACTCACAGATATGTGCTTTTTAACACATCATAAATTGACCCATATCTGACGTAAGTATCACATTGTTGTTCATTAGAAATGGTTTGTCAGTTAATACGTCATGTTTTGATTTTACTTTTATCTTGGAATGCATATGGATGAGTTAAAATCTTCAATTGGGAGGTGTGTTACCAATGAAGACCAGCTCATTTCCATACAGGCAGACACATTCGGAGATTTGTTTAAACAAAAGGTACGTTTTTTCCACTTTTAGTCAGATTGCGCACCTTAGTAGCTAGTTTAATCACTTATGGATTTTGAGACTTCAGAAAACACAAATAGAACCATCGTCCATGGATGTGCTATATAGATTGTTTGATTCTGTTTTCATGTATGGGTTCAAGATATTCTGTTTGATTTTTGTCACTTAAAACCATCTATGATAGGCACAGAATCGCTATAAATATGTCTTCTCATGCTCAGATAACCATTTTAGTTATATTTTTATGTTCTGAGTATGCATTTGTAGGTTTATATGCAAATTGAACAAGGCATGTCAATATCAAACACGGTAGAGTGGTTGTCAAAAGGGCATTTAGAAAACTGCGTGTCATATAAAGGCTTGCTAATCAATGGGTCTAGGTTTCTTACGGTGGATGTTCAAAGAGTCACACAAAACAGTGGTGATTGAATCAAAAACTTTAGTTGCAGGACAATCAGAAACCACTAGTTTCTACGGTGTTTTAGAAGAAATTCTGGTGTTGGACTACATTACTCTTCAAGTTCCCATATTCAAATGTGACTGGGCTCACACCTATTTTGGTGTGAAGGTAGATAAAGGATTCACATTAGTCAACTTAAAGCAGCATAAGAACCAATTTTGCAACGACCCGTTCATTTTAGCATCACAAGAGCGGCAATTTTTCTATTCTCGAGAGTCAGATACATCTAACTGGTATGTCATGTTGAAACCACCACCTAGGGGTTTCCATGAATTAGAGGTATACAATGAAAAGGATGACACAATTTTCCAACCTATGGATACTTCAACTCTTCGCTTACAAATGGATGGCGAGGGCGAGGGCGAGAGCGAGAGTTACGTAAGAGAAGATGTTGAAGCTGTCGTAGTGGTTCCGAGAAAGAAGAAGAACAAGAGTAAGAAGAAATAGAAGTTCACATGTTAGGTCAGTACGTAGTGTACGTATTGTGTTTACTGTTATATTTGTTTACTGTCTTCGTCGTTCTCGTTGTTGTCATTGTGGATCTTGTTGTCACAATTCTTGTGCATTTCCTTTGCTGATACTATAACCATTCTTTTGATTGTGATGTTTGATCTTATTATTGTGATTGTGAATGTGATTGTGATCGTGATGTTTGACCTTAGTTCCGAGTGAACACCCTTTTTTAACTCCGCCAGTGAAAATGATATATCATTTCATTGCCGGTCTCAAGCCCGGAAAAAAGGAGGAGAGAAGAAGGGAATTTGTGATGGTACAGTCATTTACAGTCAGAGAACTAGATTTGCACAGTAATTGGTCTTCTTTTTTGTGTTTAGTTACCATTTGGTGCTATGGGTTGTCATTGTTTCTGAAAATTTTCCATTCTTTTTATGTTTTTTAGTGGATTGGAAGAAATTGGGTACTTGAAGTCTTGAACTTTGAAATGAAGTGCCAGGGAACTAGTGGATATGAAATGAGATGCATTATCATTGTAGAATGTATGTGATTGTTTACAGGGAAGGCTTTGCGCTATTTGCGGCTCAGGTGACTGAGCCTTATTTTTAAACATCATATTTTGTTTTTGCAACTCTTATAAAGATTGTCAAAGGTTGTCATGAACTAACTATAAACAAAACCACAAACCTGACATTGTTGTGACAGTGTAGGCATGGTTGATGGTATGGACTTGCACGCATGAGGCTCAGGATCAAATCCCCACAACCTCATTTTTTTCCAACATCCTATATTTTTACTTTAACAATACTTATAAAGGTCGTTATACATTTTAATAAAAAAAAGCACAAAAACCTAAAACTTGTGAATTATAAGGATGGTTGATGGGTTGAACTAACACACAATAGGTTCAAGTTCGAATCCCCTCAACACAATTTTTTTTCTTCATATTTTGTTTATCTTCAACGACTCTTGCGACTGGTTGTGATAGGGTTATGAACTACATATCCGGAAAACGGTTGTGAAAGCTAAATGACGTCACAACTGTTTTGCTTAAAGGGTTGTCGTTTGTTTTTTTGTCGCAACCCTTTGGTCTTGGGGCTTAGTACTGATTCCCTTATACGAGACTTCCTTTAAAAAAAGTTGCAAAATATAGGATGTTCTACGACATTTAGCAAAGAGTTGTCAAACTCCAGTTGCAGATGTATATTTTTCCTGTAGTGCAGATGAGCAGGTTAATGAACAAAAAACGGTCAAACAAGAGATGAACTTCTGACACTTTCGTTAAGAAGGAAAAAAAATTCAAAAGAGAAATGAAAATCACTTGTACAACATGAAGACCAATATAAGCGAACAAGTATTCAAGTGATGCGTTGATCTTAAAACTCCAGTGAGTAAGGTTTCTGTGGTAAGAAAGACTTATTTATACATGTAAAGATACCAAACCCAATAAAATCGAAACTAGAACCGCCTTATAGACCAGGATAGCTAGGTTATTACCTAGAGTCTCATATTGTTAGGGCCAAAAATTTAATTTTTCTTACAACTTGATTTCTAGTGCTTTTACATATGGTTGATAGTTATACCATCTAGTTGTAATTGAATGTTGTTTGTTTTGCAAGTACAGTGTACTGCTTTGAATCCTATGTATCCATCTTCTTTAATACAATAACATCATAATTCACCGTATTAAGCAATTTTTTTCAAAATAATTTAGATATCCTTTCTTCTAATATATTCATTAAAATTTGATGAATATCACTATGCCACCAGAAGATCTTCATCAAAATTTGATGAATATCACTATGCTACTAGAAGATATTTGTTCACTTTTGTGTGCCGCCTGATTTGCTAGAATCCGTCTCCTGGTTGTCCTCTCTATAAATGTGGCAATTTGTATGGTGCAAAATAGATCGCAGTAGGGATATGATTTTGTTGATCATACCTCGCAAGTATGACGGTGTCTTGATCCGGATTGTGGTGAAATGAATTAGGTATTATGAGTTTGACTCTAAGCAAACTCTTTTCTATTGTCGTTTGTTGTTGTTCTGATCGTCATAAGCATGTCCCATGTTTCTTCCTCTAAAACCGTGGTTATTCTTAGTGGTCATGCCATTGATACGATCATTGTTACGGCTAACTGAAAAAATTTATATTACAACAAAAATCATCCATCTGGAAAAGACCAAAACATCAAGTATCAACTCTTTGAAACCAAGATCCCTGTTAGAGCAAGGCTTGGTTGAACCACAAGTATTGGTATGTCAAGATTTTCATCATTTTTAGATGACTATAACTATATCATGATTTATAACCTACTAATTATTCAGACCCACAATTGTATATTTGTTCACAATTGTATATTTTTTCACAAACTAAGTTTTTAGTTTACAAACTGTATAACTTATTTATGTTTCTGAACTCCAAGGTGATGTGATTTGTAGATAGTGGTAAAAAATGATTCGATTCTCGAACTTGTGAAGGATAACTTTAGATTTAAATTCAAAACTAAATAGAAAACTCGCTAATAATTATAACAAACACCGACAAAGTTGGTATCAATATTAAAAGAACACTGAGGCTAAGATTCCACTATTTTCCAATTTCAAAGTGATTTGGTCCAAATATTTATATTCATGCAATTTTCTCGTTTAATCTGATTCTAAAATATTGCAACTAATAGATTTTCAAAAGTAATAATTGTAAATACCAAGTATGAAGCATCAAGAGTCTATAAACTAAGCATACTCCATCAAAATATATCACAATCACTCAAATAAAAATCATATTCAATAATAGTTCAAGGCAAATAATCATAATAATAATTGAAATAAATTAAATAAAATAGATTGTACCGCTTTTTGTTGGAAAAATAGCTTCCTCTATCGCCTCAGCAATGGGGTTTAGCTCCTCATATTAATCATGATCTCAAAGTAATTGTTTATGGCTCAAAAGATGACTAAAAAGATGAAAAGTGATAACACAAACGATTCGCAACAGTTTGCTGGTGTTGCAGAATCACTGATACAGGGAGAAATAGTAGCTAAAGACCTAATGCAACATCTGTGATGAACGACACAGAGGTACTGCTGTGAAACAACGATAGCTTGCTGCGACAGTTGCTTGTGCGTCAATGTTCTTCGTGTTCTTCCTCTTCAGCAGCAGAATATTGTATTTTTCCTGCAACTCGATCTCTGGAGCTCTCTATTCTCCTCTAAACTTCTCCTAAGTTTTCGTACCGACCCACAACTACTCGATATCCTTCTTTGAACCTTCCAACTCCTTTTATATACTTCACAGGGTCATTAAATCCCGAGAACACCCCTGTTTTTCCCCTGTTTTTCTTCTTTTCCAAGTTCCGGCAAGTTTGGTTATTATTTCCTTTTTCTCTTCTCACGCGGCTTTCTGTTTGATGCAAACTCTTCTAAAAATATCAGTAAATCTTGCAGAGTATATTCTCTTCCAATCTCACCACATTCTTTCAAAAAATATAGCAAAGATATCCCGTGATATTAAACCTCCTATGTTTTATCCCAACTCGATAACTACTGCTCTTTTTTCGAATCTGGCCGCCTTACCTTCCCTGTTTAATCTTTACACGTCACTCCCAATCCAAATCAGAGAAAATCTCCGACCAAATCTCACTGGAAATCCTCTCTGGAAAGTACGCAGTTCAACAGCCATTTTTCCGTGAAAGTCTAACTCTCTGTTTTGATACAACTCGGTGTACATCCTTGCTTTATCGAATCTAAAGCACTTAGAATCCCTGTTTAGCCGTTATAGGACAATACCAATCAAAAACAAAAACCAAATCCGTCTCAAACTCTTCAAAATCATGTCCAGAGAATACGCAGGAATAACCAGGTCTTCCCGAATGGGGAAGAACATGGATGCCCCCTAACCAGAGTAGGGATACGATTAGCGGCTGCCTGGAAATGGGATGCCCCTTAGTAATTAAGTTACCCCTTATCCAAAGTGAGAGTCCGAATAGCAAATGTCCTCCTACGAACGCAAAAACCACTTTTCGAGCCAATTTCGCCGCAAAATCTTATTTCTCCAAAAACACTTGCAAAGATACAAAATGCCAAAATAAGTACAAAAATGGGTACTAACAACATACGAAATTGAGATCAAAATAGACACATAAACGCGTCTATCAAACACCCCCAAACTTATTATTTGCTAGTCCCGAGCAAATCAAATCTGCAAAATAAAATCCTAACTCACTGTCGCAGGCATCGTCGGTTGCATTTAGCGTATGCAACAAGCCTTTGAACCCCTAGGTGGCCCTAGTGGCGGAGTGTTGTCTCCGGAGGGCTTACCAGAGGTATACCCACAAAACCTTTATTCTCCAGACCCTAACTATCTACACAGAACCTTGGAAGGCACTAAAGAATCTCCTTGGTTGGAATACTTATTGACTACAGGAGGAAGTACCCTGATGCGAGATTCCAATTATTGTACACGAGTTCGCACTCAAGCATACTAAAATTCATATGAAGTGACAGAGCTCTACTCAGATAGTCGCATCCAAACTCAGAGTCAAACAAATCACATGGATAGATTAAGAAGATGGATATAGAAAAACATAGATGGTTTTGATGTTGACTAAGGTGAACGATGTTTCTCATATCTGTCTGAAGGCCACTGCCATAATGAACTTATCCTAATGGACTAAGATACCGGTCTGACTAATATCAACACACTGGCATATACAAGGGTACCAGTGGTCGACAATCCTAAATCTAGGTCAACACAACTGGCATATACAAGGGTTCCAGTGGTCGACTTTATGTTCCAGTTGGTCTGATGGTCTGGTCTCAATTTCTCTCTCTCTTTTTTTTTTCCTGTTTTTTTATGGCTATGTCAATCACTCTATTTCACCCTAACAATGGTAACAACTTGAATCATGAGCCCCACCTAATCACTTAGAGAAACATATTTGAAAAAGAAAAAAAAAATAAAAGTTTAAAGGACTCAATGAGATATGGCGAAACTACCATGTTATTTCTAACACCTGAGATCTGTGCTTTTATGAATAGACTCTTTAGATGTTTCCATCTAATCAGATTGGTCCCTCAACTCCTACAACCAAAATGCTTCCATCCACTTAGATTGGGTAGTGACATTCTTAATAAGGATAAATTTCTAGGATCTGGAGTTTATTTATTGCAACGAAAAGGTAACAAAAAGTCAAAAAGTTCTACCCCACCCCCAAACTTAAATCTAACATTGTCCTCAATGTTTCTAATTAAAGAACAATACCAAAAATATAAGTAACATGAGGAAATAGTAAAGAGAGAAGTCGGAAAGATAGTACCTGGGTGAAGTGTAACCAAAAACCTACAAAAATAATATACAACATACAAAATCGCCGCGATGGTCAATCAAGGTAAACAGGGTCCTCCAGAGGGACCTCCTCAACATCACCTGTAGGAAAAGGCTCTAAAAGGGCTTCAATCGCTGACCGTTAACCTTCGAAGAACTACTACCATCTGGTGTCTCAATCTCAACAGCGCCATGAGAAAAACAGTACGGACCACAAAAGGACCGGTCCATCGAGAGCGCAACTTCCCGGGGAATAGATGCAACCGAGTGTCATATAGAAGAACTTTTTGACCTGGATAAAATGACTTTCGTAAATATTCCTATCATGCACAAGTTTCATTTTGTTCTTATACTCCTTAGCACTATCGTATGCATCTCTACGAATCTCGTCCAACTCATTGAGCTGGATTTCTTTGAGCTCCTGCCTTGTCAAGTGAAAAGTTTAAGTTCTTAATAGCCCAATAGGCTCGATGCTCTAACTCAACAGGCAGGTGACATGCCTTCCAAACACTAAACGATAAGGGACATTCCAATGGGTGTTAAACGCAGTACGGTAAGCCCATAAGGCATCAGTAAGCCTCGACGACCAGTCTTTCCTATTTGGATTAACTGTTTTCTCTAGAATACGTTTAATTTCCCTATTGGAAACCTCTACCTGACCACTAGTCTGAGGGTGATATGGGGTTGCTACTTTATGGGTAATACCGTATTGTTTCATTAAAAGAGCAAACGGTCTATTACAAAAGTGTGAACCTCCATCACTAATTATAGCTCGCGGCGTACCAAAACGTGTAAGTATATTCTCTTTCAAAAACTGGACTACGACCCTGTGGTCATTCGTTTTACACGGAACCGCCTCAACCCACTTAGACACATAGTCTACAGCGACAAGTATGTAAAGATAACCAAACAAAATAGGAAATGGACCCATAAAATCAATGCCCCACACATCAAAGACCTCAATCACTAAAATAGGGTTCAAAGGCATCATATTTCTACGGGAAATGGTTCCTAACTTCTGGCAACGCTCACAAGAAACACAATGACTATGGGAATCTTTAAACAACGAAGGCCAGTAAAATCCACACTGCAAAATCTTAGCAGCAGTCTTCTTAGCACTAAATGACCCCCACATGCATGTTCATGACAAAAGGAGATAATACTAGACTGGTCACTCTCAGATACACATCTCCTAATAATCTGGTCCGGACAATACTTAAACAGATAAGGATCGTCCCAAAAGAAATGCTTAACCTCGGCTAAAAACCTAGAACGATCTTGCTTACCCCAATGTTGAGGCATTCGACCAGTAACAAGATAATTCACTATATTTGCATACCAAGGTGATTGGGAAACAGAGAACAATTGTTCATCAGGAAAACTATCCCTTATAGGAAGGGAATTATTAGGGGAACTAACAACTAGCCTAGACAAGTGGTCTGTACTACATTCTCTGCACCCTTTTGTCTCTAATGTCTGGACAAAATTCTTGTAACAAAAGGATCCATCTAATCAATCTAGGTTTGGTATCCTTCTTAGACAAAAGGTATTTCAAAGCAGCATGATCAGTATAGATTACGATCTTAGAACCTAATAAATAGGATCTAAACTTATCCAAGGAAACACGATCTAGCAATTCCTTCTCGGTAGTTGTATAGTTCATTGGGCATCATTCAGAGTTTTCTAGCATAGTAAATCACATGGAGTAATTTGTTTTCTCGCTGACCTAGCACAACGCCTATAGCATAATCTGAAGCATCACACATAATTTCAAAGGGTAGGTTCCAGTTAGGTGCCTGACTATCGGGGCAGTAGTGAGTAAAGTTTTAAGCTTATCAAAAGCCTTTAAGCAAGCATCATCAAAGACAAACTTAACATCTTTTGCAAGCAAATTGCAAAGAGGTCTAGAAATCAAGCTAAAATCCTTAATGAATCGACGGTAAAAACCTGCATGCCCTAAGAATGACCTAATATCTTTTACGGTTTTTGGGACCTGTAAGTCTTAATAAGGTCAATTTTGGCTTTGTCTACCTCTATACCCTTTGAAGAAACGATGTGCCCTAAGACAATTCCTGATTCAACCATGAAATGGCATTTTTCCCAATTAAGCACTAAATTCTTTTCCTTACCACCTAGTCAACACTAATGTCAAATGATGCAAGCACTCATCAAAAGATGAACCAAACTGAAAAATCATCCATAAAGACCTCTAAAAACCGTTCTACCATATCAGAAAATATGCTCATCATACAACGCTGAAAAGTCGCAGGGGCATTACATAACCCGAAAGGCATGCGTCTATACGCAAAGGTACCAAAGGGACAGGTAAAAGTGGTTTTTCTTGGTCTTCTGGGGCAATAACGATCTGATTATAACCGGAGTAGCCATCTAAGAAGCAATAGTGACTATGTCCAGCTAATCGCTCTAGCATTTGGTCGATAAAAGGAAGGGAAAGTGATCCTTCCTTGTGACCTTGTTCAATTTCCTATAGTCAATACACACACGCCATCCCGTGGTCACTCGGGTTGGGATTAATTCATTATTATCATTCTGGACTACAGTGATACCTGATTTCTTGGGGACAACCTGAACAGGGCTGACCCACTTACTGTCTGAAATTGGGTAAATAATACCCGCATCTAACAACTTAAGCACCTCTTTTCGAACTACCTTTCATGTTAGGGTTCAGTCGACGTTGCATCTCCCTAGAAGGTTTGGAGTCTTCCTCAAATGAATCTGATGCATACACACAGTAGGACTTATACCCTTAATGTCTGCTATAGTCCACCCTAAAGCTTCCTTATTGTCTTGAAGTACTTTTACTAGCCTACTTTCCTGATCACTATCCAAATCGGAAGCTACAATCACAGGTAAAGTCTCAGATGGGCCTAAAAACACATACTTTAGAGTATCGGGTAGTGGTTTAAGGTCCAACTTTGGGGGCTCTTCTAAAGAAGGAATTAGGGTAGTCTCAGAAACTGGTAACGGTTCGAACCTAGCTTTCCATCTATCAGTGTCTAACACAGGGGTAGAATCTAATAGAGCATTCACTTGTTCAATAGTGCTATCGTCATCAAAATCTAAACCAAAATGGGATAGACAACTTTCTAATGGGTCTTCAAATAAAATGTTTGGTAATGACTTCTGAACTAAGGCTTCTATCATGTTCACCTCTTCAACACATGTGTCATCTAGCTCATAAGGTAGCTTACTGACATTAAAAATGTTCATCTCTATAGTCATATTACCAAAAGATAAATTCATCACACCATTTCGACAGTTAATGATCGCATTCGACGTAGCTAAAAACGGGCGACCTAAAATCACAGGTATCTGGTTCTCTGGGTCAGGGACAGGTTGAGTATCTAGGACCACGAAATCCACTGGATAGATAAACTTGTCGACCTCAATAAGGACATCCTCAATAACACCTCGAGGAATTTTAACAGACCTATCAGCTAACTGCAGTGTTATCTGAGTAGGTTTCATTTCACCAAGTCCTAGCTGTAAGTACACATGGTACGGAAGTAGGTTCACACTGGCTCCTAAGTCAAGTAAAGCTTTTTCTACCCGGGTTTACCTATTGTACAAGCAATGGTAGGGGAACCTGGGTCTTTGTACTTTGGAGTGTAGTGTTTTGAATAATTGAACTTACGTGACTAGCTAAAAAGGCTTTCTTATGGACGCTAAGTTTTTGCTTTCGTGTACACATATCCTTAAGGAACTTGGCATAAGCAGGAATTTTCCTAATTGCATCTAATAAAGGAAGGTTTATGGTAACTTGCTTATAACCTCCAATATGTCATTAAAGTTCAATTCCTTCTTTGTTGGTACTAATATCTGAGGAAATGGGGATCTAGGCACAGAATCAGACCTCTCAGGAACTGAGTTGGCATCATCAGAAATTTTATTAGTTTCCTTAGCTAGTGGTCATGAGGGGTGAACTACAGTATGTTCACTATCGGGTATGGTTACCTGATTGTCTACTATTCTACCACTCCTAAGGATTCTAATAGCATTCAATTGATTCGATGGTTTTGTACCTACTTCATGAACTCCTCTAGGATTGGGGTTAGTCTGACTAGGGAACCTACCATTATCTCTCTCACTTAAGGTCTTAGCTATTTGGCTGACTTGAGGTTCTAACTTAGCAAGGATCTGAGCATTAGTTTGAAAATTCTGCTTGGTTTCCTGTTGAAAACTAACATGGCTCTGTGCTAACATTTCCTGAGTTTTTGCTAACATCTTAATAGATTCCTCTAAGCTAGTCGTTTTATTTTCTGGGCCTGATGTATTCCTAGTGTAGCCAAAACCTGGGGGAGCATTAGAATTATTAGACTGACCCTGACTCTTGCCCTTAGACCATGAAAAGTTCGGATGGTTTCTCCAACCAGGATTATAGGTTTCTGAATATGGGTCAAACTTCTGACGATTATCAAACCTAGTGTTATTATATAGAGCATTGGCTTTCTCTTCATTATTCTGGCCTTCCCAAAAGGCTCCACTCTACCACTAGTGTTACCCACTTCTAAAGATTCTAACCTTTTCGCTATAACAACAATTTTGGCATCTGATTCATAGCCTCCTTCTACCCTATTAACGTTTCCTCTGCCGAGAAGAATTGTTTTCTGGGGTCCCCTACTACTTTCCCATTGTTGGGTCTTTTCGGCGACTTCATGCAAATATGTCATCGCGTCATCAACTGTTTGGTTCTCATATCCACCAGTACAGATAGATTCTACTGTGGTTGTGGTGGGATAATCTAAACCCTCATAAAGGATCTGAACTAACCTAACCTTCTATAAACCATGATGAGGACATTGGGCTAATAAATCATTGAACCTTTCTAAATACCTATACAAAGTTTCTCCCTCATGTTGAGAAAACGTGCAGATTTGCGTCCTAATAGACGATGTTTTGTGCCTAGGGAAAACCTTGTTCAAAAAGGCATATGTAAGTTGTTCATACGTTTCGATTGACCAGGAAGCCAAACTATATAGCCACGATTTAGCTTTATCTTTCAGGGAAAAGGGGAATAACCTAAGTTTCAAAGCATCATCATCTAGGTTTCTAATCCTGAGGGTACTACAAATTTCCTCAAAGTCCCTAACATGGAGATAGGGGTTTTCATTTTCTTTCCCTAAAAAGATTGGGAGCAGCTGTAAGGTCCCAGGTTTAAGTTCATAAGTTTCTTCCGTCTCAGCTAACCTGATACATGAGGGACGAGTAGTCCTAGTTGGATTCAACAAAGCTTTCAAAGTTTCCATTCTGGCGCTATCGGAGCAACATGGATTCTCTCCTCAGTCAAAGGACGTTCAAAAAAAGACTCTTCAAAAGTCGGACTCTCTAGATTAAGGTAATCGAGACGCTTCGAACTACTAGGTTTCTCTTTAACAAATCTACCTAGTGCATCTCTTTTACGTTCAGGCATACAATAAAATTTTCTAAATTGGAAGGGTAAGCAAACACAGATCAAGGACGACTCAACCAAATCAAACCTATTGATTTCTAGCAAACAAAAAGCATGATGGCTCCACTTAGATTGTTTCTAGACCAGCTTTTAATCCTTCGAACGGGAATTCGTTACAATTTAAGCAAACCCCTCTGGAATCAATCCGAGTTAAAGTAAGTTGAATAGAGGCGAGGGAAGATCGGTGGAGCTGTGATACCCAAGGCCTCACCGGTATTACAAGGCGGCGGAGTCACGCGTTCAACTTACAGAAACCGTCAAGAACTTCGAAGTATGCTTAAAAAAGTAACCAATATTTTTCGAATGACTTTCCTGTTAAGCTCGTTACCCTATCGGTCTCGTTCTAGTCAAAATTTTAGGCTTAGGTACGCGTAGGTTACGTGTTCCTAAAGCGGGCAAGAAGAGAACGGTGATGAAATCCGAACCCTTATCTTGTATGGCCAGGCCTTTCCCTTTACTAGAAAAATAAATGTCTGTATTCAGTCCTCAACATATATGCATACGAAGGAGTTGATGTGATTTGTAGATAGTGGTAAAAGTGGTTCGATTCTCAGACTTGTGAAGGATATTAATTAAACTTAAATTCTAATACTAAAATACAAAACTCACTAAAAATTATAGCAAACTCAATCAAAGATGATATCAATACTAAAAGAAACACTGAGGCTAAGATTATACTATTTTCCAAATTCAAAGTGATTAAATCAATACTTATATTTGTGCAATTTTCTTGTTTAATTTGATTCTAAAATATTGCAACAAGTAGATTTTCAAAATTAATAATTGTAAATACCAAGTATGAAGCATCAAAAGTCTTAAAACTAAGCATACTCCATCAAAATAGATCACAATCACTCAAATAAAAATCATATTCAATAATAGTTCAAGGAAAATAATCATATAATTATTGCAAATAAAAAAATAAAATAGAATATACCACTTTTTGTTGGAAAAATAGCTTCCTCTATCGCCTCAGCAAAGGGGTTTAGCTCCTCATATTAATCATGATCTCAAAATATGTGTTTGTTTCTCAAAAGATGATTAAAAGATTGAAAAGTAATAACACAGACTGCTTGCAACAGTGTATTGGTGTTGCAAAACAGCTGTTACAATGGAACTGCTACAGAAAAACTGTTGCTTTGTCGCTGATTTTAAGACCCTAGAATAAGACTGCCCTGAACAACTTAATGTTCTTCAGTTGTTAAACAACGACACTTTTCTGCGACTGTCTACCGAGCGTCAATGTTCTTCGCGTTCTTCTTCTTCAGCAGCAGCAGCAGCAGAAACAGAGTTTGGTAAAGCTCTGATTTCTTCTTCTCTGGCTCTCCTTAGGTTCCCAAACTCTAGACACCTCTTCTATATGACCCAAGACATCTATTTATATCAAAAATATTGATTAAATCTCTCCCAAATCTTCCAAAATCTCTTTCCTTCTCTTCACGGCAAAGTTGCGACAATTTCTTGTTTTAGGATTTCTACGCGTTTTTGAGCTTTCCTTTTTATTCTAAACTCTTCGTTAGATAGATACAAATCTTTGGGAAGGTTTACAGCGCTTTAATCTCTCTAAAATGCCCTAAAACAGGTCACACACGTGACTTTCCATATTTTCTTGTTGTGAGAAAAATTTGTCGATTGAGCCCATTCTAATCGATTTAAACACCCATATAAGATTCCTAGACCCATAAGGAGTTTATCCTATGAAAATCAGAGGTTTAATCGACCTCAAACTCCTTCAAATCACGATTGCCAAAACTGCACTTTTTCCCCGCCAAAAACCTGATTTTTGAATGTTGAAGATGGTTGCCCCTTATCCAGAGTAGGGGTGCGATTAGCAACTGCCTGGAAATGGGATCCCCCTTAGTAATTAGGTTACCCCTTATCCAAAGTGAGAGTCTGAATAGCAAATGTCCTCCGGGTGCTTTCCGACAACTTTTCGAGCCAATTTTTTCCAAAAATACCTACAAATAAATAAAACACCATAATAAGTACAAAAATGATCCCTAACAACATATAGAATCGAGACAAATCGGACACAAAAATGTGTCTATCAGGAGTCCAGTAACTCGCTGACAGGGCATTCGCGAGTGTTTAGAATCTTACCTCCCGTTCCAGACGGGAGATGAATCGGTTGTAGTCGACTCGGGCCACTGACTCCGATGTCAAGTGTACGAATCCAAGGTGCAGAGACAATATCGTAATTGTCCTCCTTCTTTGCAAACAGTTTATATTTAAAGTACCCTTCCGTAGGGTAATAAAAAAAATAATGTCCCAAAGTCCAAAAGTCCAAAAAGAAAAGAAAAGTTACAAAAATAATAAACCCTAATACAGTTTTTTTTTTTAAAAAAAGAAAATAAACAAACCCTAAACTAAAATTGTCTAAAATAAAATTGACTTCTTTTCTGTTCTTTTTGCTTTAATCTTTAGCTCCAAGTATTTATGAAATCACCAAACTCTTTGGCTCAATTTTCTTTATGATCCAGAACCTGTAGACACAAGATAAATACCCAAAAACATAAAAAAGATAAAAAAAAATAACAAAAAATAAAATAAAAAAATAAAAAAATAAAAAAATAAAAAAAATAAATCTAAAACCCTAAAAACAAGTCCGCGTCGGCGGCGCCAAAAATTGATGTGATTTGTAGATAGTGGTAAAAAATGATTCGATTCTCGAACTTGTGAAGGGTAACTTTAGACTTAAATTCAAAAATAAATAGAAAACCCGCTAATAATTATAACAAAAACACCGACAAAGTTGGTATGAATATTAAAAGAACACTGAGGCTAAGATTCCACTATTTTCCAAGTTCAAAGTGATTTGGTCCAAATATTTATATTCATGCAATTTTCTCATTTAATCTGATTCTAAAATATTGTAACTAATAGATTTTCAAAAGTAATAATTGTAAATACCAAGTATGAAGCATCAAGAGTCTATAAACTAAGCATACTCCATCAAAATAGATCACAATCACTCAAATAAAAATCATATTCAATAATAGTTCAAGGCAAATAATCATAATAATAATTGCAATAAATTAAATAAAATAGATTGTACCGCTTTTTGTTGGAAAAATAGCTTCCTCTATCGCCTCTGCAATGGGGTTTAGCTCCTCATATTAATCATGATCTCAAAGTAATTGTTTATGGCTCAAAAGATGATTAAAAAGATGAAAAGTGATAATACAGACGATTCACAACAGTTTGCTGGTGTTGCAGAATCACTGTTACAGGGAGAAATAGTAGCTAAAGACCTGATGCAACATCTGTGATGAACGACACATAGGTACTGCTGTGAAACAACGATAGTTTGCTGCGACAGTTTCTTGTGCGTCAATGTTCTTCGTGTTCTTCCTCTTCAGCAGCAGCAGCAGAATATTGTATTTTTCCTGCAACTCGATCTCTGGAGCTCTCTATTCTCCTCTAAACTTCTCCTAAGTTTTCGTACCGACCCCCAACTACTCGATATCCTTCTTTGAACCTCCCAACTCCTTTTATATACTTCACAGGGTCATTAAATCCCGAGAACACCCCTGTTTTTCTTCTTTTCCAAGTTCCGGCAAGTTTGGTTATTATTTCATTTTTCTCTTCTCACGCGGCTTTCTGTTTGATGCAAACTCTTCTAAAAATAACTTAAAACTTGCAGAGTATATTCTCTTCCAATCTCACCACATTCTTTCCAAAAATACAGCAAAGATATCCCGTGGTATTAATCCTCATATGTTTTATCCCAACTCGACAACTACTGCTCTTTTTTCGAATCTGGTCGTCTTACCTTCCCTGTTTAATCTTTACACGTCACTCCCAATCCGAATCAGAGAAAATCTCCGACCAAATCCCGCTGGAAATCCTCTCTGGAAAGTACGCAGTTCAACAACCATTTTCCCGTGAAAGTCTCACTCTCTGTTTTGATACAACTCGGTGTACATCCTTGCTTTATCGAATCTAAAGCACTTAGAATCCCTGTTTAGCCGTAATAGGATAATACCAATCAAAAACAAAAACCAAATCCGTCTCAAACTCTTCAAAATCATGTCCAGAGAATACGCAGGGATAACCAGGTCTTCCCTCCAAATTCAGTTCAAATGGGGAAGAACATGGATGCCCCCTAACCAGAGTAGGATGCTATTAACGACTGCCTGGAAATGCGATGCCCCTTAGTAATTAGGTTACCCCTTATGCAAAGTGAGAGTCCGAATAGCAAATGTCCTCCTACGAACGCAAAAACCACTTTTCGAGCCAATTTCACCGCAAAATCTTATTTCTCCAAAAACACCTGCAAAGACACAAAATGCCAAAATAAGTACAGAAATGGGTACTAACAATATATGAAATTGAGATCAAAATAGACACATAAACGCGTCTATTACAAGGTGCACAAGTATTCACAAACAGATTTTTCAGTATGTGAACTATGCAATTTTGAGTTGTCCTCGATACCTTTTGAAATTTGCGTGTTCACGAACTATGCACATTTGGGTATGTTCTTGGTCACTTCAAACATATTGAGTTCACGAATCACTTTTCTTAGTTTTCCAACTGGTTTGCTTTTGCGTGCTACTGAACTCCAACATTGCTTGATGGTGCAAGAACCATACTTGGTGATTCGTGGGCTAACTTTTATGCACGATTCCTTAACCGACAAATACACAAGTGCACATTCTTATTTGTATTATAAGGCAAACTTCTCACATGCTTATATGGTTTTCATTTGTCGGAATCAATCTACATTGAGAACTTTAGTTTGCTTAGGATCAACGTAATTCTTTAACATAGAAACTAGTTCACGAACTTGTTTAATCACAATAAAATTTGCTTGAACCTTAAGTAATCTAGCATGTTTCATCATTACAAATAGAGGATTATATGCAACGTAGAATCTCAATCCCTACACGATGTATACTAGTTGAGGCTAGATTCGTCCTCTAAAGACCTAGGTTTCTTCGTGAAACATAACAAGGTTACGAATTTAAAGATTTAACTCGGCCTTTGTGTGGAACGGACCGACTATACTTTACATGATAGATCTTTGATATTCAGAATCTTACAAGGATTTGAGGAATTAATATGATATACTAAATGACTGCAGCCTTGGGGTGGGACAAACCTAACCACGAGCATTGGGACATTGATGTAACTATTCTACAAATAATTATTTTATTATTATAACAAGTTAAGCAATTGTAAATGCTCTCTCTTAATTTTGGTAGTTAAAATTAAACAATTCATATGGATTTTTTCAAATTTTCATCTATGTTCATTGCTCAGTGGATCATCCCATGTGATTGTCATTCTCATGTATGCTTATTACCGAATTCTGAATAACTTGTCGACATTATACACGGAAACCCTGCACCGTCCAAAGGCTCCAAACTATAAACACATAAGAAAATTAAAAGTCAAACAAATGTCATCTAAGTAATCCAACAACATTCATAAATGAATGCGGTATATCCTTGGATTTATTATAACTACCAATGTTGTGTAAATATTTACATTAATTGCTAGCATTACACATTGAAGAGGGGACGGTACCAAGTATACCATCAAATGTTTTGTTACATAACTTGTATACAATTCATTGCGTTAAGTTCAGTCAGGATTAAGCAAACAAGAAACTCCTTGGATGATCTCGGTAAAATATTCTTGAATCACAAGGATTGATTAACTACAACTTGTTTGTACGTTTTATTATAAAGATAAAATCAATATGATACGAAAAGTAAAAGCAAAGCAAAGTAAAGAACACACCAGAATAAATACAAATACATGTTACGAAACTACCTATGTTTTGAAGATAGACTGTACCTATGCTTCACGAATCCCAGGTGAAGTCTTTTGAAGTAGTTACTTAAATCACAATATATTATGTATTTTGAGGATACATTTTCATCAAGATACACAAGCGTGTAGGGATTTATCTTTCAGTATTATATAGTAATCAATCAAGGATGGGTTGCTTAAGATGTAAACAATGAATTTCTTACAACCAGAGTTAATTCTCGATTTCTAAATCTAATTAAGTTTTCTCTTTAGATACAAAAAATTATTTATTTCGTAAGAGTTAGACTTACAATGAGTTTATTTCCATAGTTTGAAGTTGTAGACAATTGTTAGCTCAAGTAAATTCTATAAAGAGATTACTACCAAAGATAACTCCAAACTACTAAGAATAGACAGTGTGTACAAAAAGGCAACTGTATAAAAGAAGATCTAAAAGTTTATATCTCAATGTAGATAAATTCTTAGAAATAACTTAAAACTTTTATTATAAAGGAATTTTCTAAGAAAAGGTAATTCGTAAGCGTGTGAATATTCTCCTTGAGAATTAAAGAAGAATGAATAAATCCAAAGCCAATAGTGTATTAAGCTGACACGTTAAACTTTTAGGTTTGTTGAACTCAAGTGATGAGTTCATGAACTCATAAGAGAGAAAATAGAATTCAACATATTTGTAGGTTTGCCTCAAATGTAAATAAACTTATAGGAAATAGTCAATCCTTTAGGTTCGCAAACTCATATGCTCAAAAAGTCACGAGAGATTTTTTTTGTACTAGGTTCACGAGCACACCCTTTTAGGTTCGTAAACTCAAATAACGTTAACATCTCAGAACGAATTTGCAAGTCTTGAGGTTTTTATTAAAACGTTTGTGCTTTCTCTCTCAATCTTAGTTTCGAGTTCTCGACAACAAAGAGCTTGGGAAGTTGAAACATCACTGGACTGAACAAAAGCTAATTCGTGATATGATATTCTTTGAATATCATCATTTGATACAATCCTAAACTTTTTCTAGGATAAATAGATAGACTAAATGGAAAAGAGTCCGAAAAGAAAGACCAATCTTTGTTACTTACCTCGATGAAGTTTCTTCCAATTTATGTCTTCGCCTGATCTTCAATTTTTCATTCTTCTTTAGTAAATTGGAACATCTTCAAGACTCTGTTATATCACCTAATCTATTCCAAACTGAATATGACTTTAGTAGGTAAAAGTAAGAAAAAAAACTGGCATCTAAACTTGACAAAATACTTGACATACCAAGGTATGTAGGATCAACCGAGTACTCACTCTAATACACCTTATTAACAAAATTGTAAATTCTTATTTATATTTACGCTTGAGTCGATATATTTGGATATTATTCTATTACCTATTATCATACGTGTTTAGTCTTATTCATATATAGAGAAATTGGAGGTAATATTTACCCATATTACAAACTGTAAATTCATCTTTACACATTAATATTATTTTAATTGATATTTACCCACACTTTCATAAACCTATAGGGACTTTAGATTTAGGGTTTGCAAAACCAAATTTAATTGTATATATATACGACTTGCGCCACTTTTAAATTGTTGAACAAAAGTATAATTTTTAAAAAAGTTAGTTTACACAAGGGAAAGCTATAAAATAATTTATTTTCTTGCATTTGAGTAGTTTTTTTTTCATATAAAACTTCTTTGAAGCATATGAATATATTTACTTTTTATATTACTAATAATTAATTTAATTGCCAATATGTGTGAAAAATACAATGTATCATAATATGAACTTTCATTTTTGTTGAAAGGCTTTATATTATAAGAGAAGGTGCTTAGATTTGACGAATTACATACAGAATAGATACAAATACATGTTACGAAACTACCTATCTTTTGAAGATAGATTTTACCTATGCTTCACAAATCCCAAATGAAGTCTTTCAAAGTGGAACCTTAAATCACGAATATCCTAGGTATTTTGAGGATACACAAGCGTGCAGGGATTGATTTTTCAATATTGTATAGTAATCAATCAAGGATGGTTTGCTTAAGGTGTAAATAATGAATTCCTTACAACCAAAGTTAATTCTCGATTATAAATCTAATTAATTTTTATCCAAAAAAAATTATTCATTTTGTAAGAGTTATACTTGCGATGAGTTTCTTTCCATAGTTTGAAGTTGTAGGCAAATGTTAGCTCAAGTAAATGCTACAAAAAGATTACTACCAAAGATAACTCCAAACTACTAAGACTAGATAGTGTGTACAAAGAGGCAACTCCAAACTCCATCGACACCTCTAACAAAATATACCAAAATAAATTATAAGGATACATTCTTCATTTCCAAATAAAATTTTAAATATTAGGTATAGGAGTACCTTCGCCCCCCCTTGTAAGCAAGTAATTAATGAGGAAATCATCGGGCTATTTTTGATAACAAATGCCATGTCTTTCATCAACCACTTAAGGATTTTCACCAATTCTATAAGTGGGGGAAAACGTCGCAGTTGATCTGAAAATAAAAATACGTCAAAATTTATATAGCCTAGATACGTTCTGATATGGCTGATCTTGAAAATCCAGTTACAACACTTGCCTCATACAATGCTATATATAAGGAGAAATTATGATGATTATGATTGTGTTACCTAGTAAAAACACACGATTATGTGTTCCAGAATTCAAAACTTACAGATATCATCAATTTACAACTTCTGTAGCAATAACTACCTACCCAACCAGAATCTATTTGCAGAGAGGAAAACAAAAGACATGTGCAGATCTAGTCTTTTGAAGATCAACATATACTTAAATCAAGCAAAACTTATACAATAATTTTAAACTCATAATATGACAACTGCCTCTAAATCCATAATTAAGGTTGGTCATAGATATATATCCCCAACCAATAGATGCCGTGCATTTTCAGGTTGACCCAGACTGAAATGGATTATATATGGGGGAAAATAAAGACTTACATAAGAACTTAGAATCACAAACTCCATATTCATATTCAATATTCAAAACAAGAAACAAACATTTGATCAAAATTTTATTCCCAAACTAGAACCTCAACGTAAGGAGTGATACTATTATACACATCCATGCTCAAAAGTTTACCGAGCATAGTCCATGATGTTCTCCGCACCATATATTCATCTTTGCCTAAACCATCTACATCATTTTATGCCTTGGAATCTTCAAAGCAACGCATTTATCCTTATTATAAAACAACTGGAATCTAAAACAAGATTTGGAACCACTTAGTTACCACAAGATGTTTACAATCAACATCAATGCAAAATAATAAGTAATCTTCTTATTTAACCTTCTTTATTCACACTTACCAGAAGGAATCTCGATCTCGCAATCTTTAATCTTGAGGAGTCATGATCATCTTCTTGAAAAACAATCAAAGAAGGATGTAATGTCCTTACATCAAAACCATCATTTAGTAAGTGAGTGCCCACCTTAATAAGGTTTTTGTTCAGTAAATAAAAAAGAAATGAGGCTATGAAAACACCAAATTGAGGTAAAATGGTTCATATTAAGCGGAATTAAAGAAAAATCGAGTTACCTGAACATGATTAAATAGTTCTTTCTCAACGTCCAACCACTCCCTACCTCTTTCACAAAGATGTCATCTGCAGTTTTGCCTTTATCCAACTACTCTAGGTCAATTTTCCAAACTTCGTGAAAACAAACCATGTTTTTCAAAACATCCTCAACATTGTTAGGGTACAAGGTTCAAAGAACATTTTCATGTTTCATGGTTACATGCGTTCTTACTTTTCCAATATTATTTATCATTGAGCATGCTAGAAAAAATCATCTCGTTCGAAGACCATAATACAGTTGTCATCATCACGTCTTACTTATTTCATTGCAACATTATCCATCCTTCCCCAGAAGATCCCTATAAGATATTGAAGAAAGGGAGGAAAAAGAATGGAGGCGGAAAAGAAAAGAATGAAGTAGAAGAAGAAGAAGAAGAGTAAGAAAGTCTAGTTTTCTTCTTTCTTAAAGTTTTTTTTTTTTAAATGTTATCAACTAAAAATGTTTTGGGAATCGAAGAAATCGAACATAGGACGTTTAGTACTACTCCTCCAACTTCAACCACTCCTCCACGAGCTGATTTGTAGTAATATTTCATATACTCTATATGTATTCATCACAGTATCCTTTTACACCCTCATGTTAAAATATTATTTTTCCTCTATATAACCTAACCATATATATAAATACTAGTGTTTTTAGTATTATAAATACATTTTATTTTATTATATATATCCCAAATTTTCTGAATCGAATTCATATATCTAAAACGAATTACACACGTACGTATCCAATTCCGAGTTACAGTCGGATCAAACATCGCTGACTGAACTTGACTTTCAAGCAACTCATATAGACAATAAATATCAGTTTAAAATGGTAATTATTTTCATCTACAACCAAGAAACAAAGATCTTGATATATTCTGTATAGATAAATATCAGTAGGAGGGAAACAATAGAATGTTGTCTAGTGGAAATCATACCTTAAAGGTTGTGTGTGCAACCACTAATTAATAGTTTCATTTACGTATAAACACTCTTTAAAGAATAAAGAAAAAGTCGAGCATATTATAGACACATAAAAATACCAGATATGGAGTCCGCCTAAAGCCTCTGGTAACTATGAGACGACCCTGATGGCAACCCAAAGTGCACACCAAATGAAGTATAAAGTAGACACCAATACCTCTATGTGTATCGATGAGTATACCCCATAACTTATTACATCTTTAGTTAACAGTGTTATTTTCGAAAATACAAATTCTTTTCTCTTCTGTTGAAACTGCATTGCGGTTCTCTTATGCACATTCTGTTAGAGCACTACTAGGTCGAACTCGCAAGCGTTGCTATCTCAAGCTTGTTTTTCAAGTTTAGTTGACCAAAACTATATACTTGATTTTTAGTCTACTTATAGCTATGTCTCGGATTAGGATAGAGGTGTGTAGTTTAGCTTTAGACTTCACGGCGTTCACCAGTTGAAGAAGAATATCTACTGAAGAGATTGGAGGAGCTTCATCAACAAAAGTTATGTGGAGACTAAAACTTATCTATCACCCAAAAGTTTATTCTATTATACTCCCTCCGTCCCCCTATTAAGTGACCTATTTACTTTTAGATTTTTTCCCATTGTTAAGTGACCTATATCACTAAACAATGAGATATTTCTTAAATTATCCTTTTAATTGATTATAAGAAATATATGAAATATGCATAATTTGATAGGCATATTTATATTCGTTAAGTAGGTGTTTTAAAATGCTTTTCAATGGTATAAAGTTTGCGAACATCAATGGTGTAGTTTGAGAGATAAATCATTTCAAAATTTCACTAATTATTATCTATAAGGGTATAATTTTAAAATATGCTTAAAAATATTCTTTTCCATTGCTTGCCTTAAAAATTGTGCAAATTTGAACTAGGTCACTTAACAGTGGGACGGAGGGAGTATCTTCTAAAGAGACTAAGTCGTATTGCTATATTGACTTTTACATTATACACATTTGATATTTCAAGCCGAGTTTATCTCGTTTGTATATTTCTCAAATATGTGTTGGAAGCTTTTAGCTTTAGCTAAGTTCATAGTATACTTGACGAGTTTAGTTGGAGACAATTTATTTGTTCGAAACTAAATATTAAATCAAAGATGATCATGTGAAAATTACCTTGAACATCTTATATGATTTGTGTGAGACAATCATTTAATGTTAACTTGGGAAGTTTCGTACTGATCGATTAATCACTGAAAATTACTTGAAGCTAGTGATATGTGTAAGATTACCGTTGTCGTCTTCTAAGGATGTTTCAATGACTAAATGAAAGTTTAAAACGACTACCAATGCCTGCATATAAAACAGTATGTATACTTTGTATGTGCATTGTGAAGTTCTAGTTCAGTTCCGGAACTCTTGTTTGGGAACTATGTTTGCGGACGGGTTTACCTGTGAAAAGGTCTGGATATGTTGTTCGCGTATCCTATTTGCGAATGACTAGAAAAGGCCAAGTCCGGAACTGTTTTTCGCGTACCCTGTTTATGAACGGCTGGACAAAGCCAAAGTCCAGAACTGTTGTTCGCGTACTCAGTTTGCGAACACAGTGGTCAAGTTCTAAAATCGGTAAGTATGGATTTTCATACTCATGAAATCAGCTTCGTTTGTGAACTCAGTTTGTGAACTAAAGTACCTGGAAATTTAATGGAATAAGGTATGTGAACTAGTTTTACAAACCGTGGCATTATATTCATGAATTGGTTCTTGTATAAGTACTTTGTACATTTACAAACCAAACCGATTTTGTTTCAAATTCATACATATATTTCTATGAGATAATGAACATTTAAACAACTCTCTTGAAACACATTTAAATTCGTTTGATTATCTATCATGATTTATTGATCATCATATTTGATCTAGAAGTGTTAGATGAATATGGCTAAGTGATAAGTGTTAATATGGCTAACTTCGATTAACTATTATTGAGCCAACAAGGTATACACGTTTGGGTACGGTTCATCCATATCTAAATATAGGTATATTTCATTTGTGTGTATCAAGCTAATACCATCTAACGGTGGAGATTGATTGCAGTTTCTAAGCAGACTTAGCTTGAATATTAAATCAGGAGTTCATATAACGATGAATATCAATTGCTTTGTTAGTAAGCTTTCTTAGCTTTTATTGTAAGCAACCCTGATTCAAAAGATTATATAAGGGAGAACTCTAGCTAGCTACTGGGAAACCTAACCCCGACACGCTCGTGTGTCCTAGTTGAAAACTAGAGCCGATTCTCCTTTGACCTAGGTTTTCCTAAAACCATTATTAGGTTAACGACCTAAAGACTTCATTTGGGCTTTGTGAAGCCGGATCCAACTATTTTCTATGTAGTTGCGTCTTCTGATCTTACTTTTTCTATCGTATTAGGTTTTATATTCTCTAAGATTTGCTCAAGATTTATCTCTAATAGGTAAGGTATAAAAAGTAATCACAACAGTTCTTCGTCTCAGATTCTTGTGATTCCGCAATAACTTCTTATGTTAATCACTTAGGTTATTGTCAGGTGACTAATATTTCTAGGATGTTCTTCGGGAGTATACGACCGGATTATTAGTTGAGTTTCCTACTCACCTTGATTTATCTAAGGGCGGAAACAAAACCAAAATAGACATATCTATGGGAGATAGATTTGTTCATAAGTCTTTGACTTTGAGTCGTAGCAACTCTTAGTTGTGGGTGAGATCATCTAAGGGAATCACGTGCGCAGAGTACTGCTGGGATTCAAAAGGCATAAGGAACGCAACTGTACCTTAATCGGTGTGAGACTTGGTTAGGGCTCAACTACATTCCACTCAGAAGTTAACTTGTAGTAAGCTAAAGTCTGTAGCGGCTTAATACAGTGTGGCGTTCAAATCTGGACTAGGTCCCAGAGTTTTTTTGGATTTGAGGTATCCTCGTTAACAAAATTTTTGGTGTCTGTGTTATTTCTTTTCCATATTATATTTTTTTATGTAATTGAAATATCACAGGTTGTACGTAGTTCAATCAGTTGATAAATCCGACCTTGTTTGTTGGATAGAACTTGATTGACACTCGCCATTGATCTTTGGTACCATCCGAGTTATTCTCATATCAATCAGTCTTACGGAGTTCTATCTAGTTGATTTACTTATTGTATTGAGAAAGAGATAAAGCTCTTTGATATGTTTCTTGATTGTGTCTCACTTTTAAGTTGGTGCTCTTGGAATTATATTGGATTTTAGTCCATACAGATTGCCAAACGAAATATTGGTGTGGTTGTTATACCCTGCGTTTTCAATTGGTATCAGATCAGGCATAGATCGAGCCTTCATGGGAGAGATAGCATGTCGCGGTCCCCTTAAATCCTTTGCGACATATGATTCCTATCGCAAATCGATCACGACCACTCATCTTTGCCAGTCAAATTAAGTCGCCTAGACCGAGCCTTCATGGGACAGATAGGTACGGGCGTGCACAACAACAGGACGCCTCCATGCAGGACCGATCAGTCCCACCAAAATCCGCACCCATGCTTGAGTTCGATCAAGCCAAAGAGGGATGCTTGCGCACCTCTTAACCTTAAAATTCCATCAACGGTCGCAGATTTATGCCGTAAAGTATCTCGTCCGTTCAACTTTGCTAGCTTGGTGATAGACACATTTTTGTGTCCGATTTGTCTTGATTCTATATATTGTTAGGGCTCATTTTTGTACTTATTATGGTGTTTTATTTATTTGTAGGTACTTTTGGTCAATAAACATTTTTGGAAAAAAATTGGCTCGAAAAGTTATCGGAAAGCACCCGGAGGCCACTTGCGATTCGAACCCCCGGTTTGGATAAGGGGCACCCCCAGGACACCCCTTAAGGCAGCTGTTAAAGGCACACATACTCTGGTTAGGGGGCATCCCTGTTCTTCCCTATTTGAACAGAAAATTGGCGGGAAATATTTGGCAGTTGAGAACAAAATTAGGGTTCATATCTTGGAGGGGTTTACACGAGATTCAATCTCGGATTTGTGTTGGGCTGGAGTCAAGTTAACCAAACATGGTTGGTAATGGATTTTGTTTTGATCGAATTTGGTTGAATCATGGAGATGACTCAAAACAGGGACATGAGTTTCTCGGGTCTCTGTTACATTGGTTTGGAGGAGTTTTAGCCGAGTTTGCTCGTGGGATTGATTGGTAAATGGAAAGAATATCTTCCCAGAGATTCGACTATATCTTAGAGAGAGTTTGGAAGAGTAGAAACAACTGATATGCGTAAACAGATGGGTTCCAGAGACGTGTAGAAAAGAGAGACAAAAGTCCGAGACTTTTGGTGTAGGGAAGTGGAAGATTTCTCGGGATTTAATCGTCTTGTGAAGTATAAAAGTGCTGGGAAGAGTCACAAAAAGAAGTACGAAGCCTTTCAGAGAAGTTTAGAACACCACAGAGCTCCAGAGATCGAGTTGCAGGAAAATACCTTATTCTGCTGCTACTGAAGAGGAAGAACACGAAGAACATTGACGCACAAGTATCTGTCGCAGAACACTATCGCTATTCAACAGCAGAACCCATCTATCGTTTCTCAACAGTAATTGCATTAGGTATTTATCTATTGTTTCCTCTTTGTAACAGAGATTCTGCAACACCTTCACACTGTTGCGAATCGGCCGTGTTATCACTTTTTCACCTCCTTGTACACTTTTGAGCTATAAAAACATAATTTGAGAACATGGTTAATATGAGGATCTAAACCCCATTGTTGAGGCGTTAGAGGAAGCTATTTTTCCAACAAGAAGTGGTATATTCTCTTTTATCTATTTATTATAATTTTATTATGATTATTTGCCTTGAACAAATATCGAATATGATTTTTATTTGAGTAATTGTGATCTATTTTGATGGAGTATGCTTAGTTTAAGACTTTTGATGCTTCATACTTGGTATTTACAATTATTGCTTTTGAAAATCTACTTGTTGCAATAGTAAGAATCAAATTGAACGAGAAAATTGCATGAATACAAAGATTAGATTAAATCACCTTAAACTTGGAAAATAGTGGAATCTTAGCCTCAGTGTTCTTTTAATATTGATACCAACTTTGTCAGTGTTTGTTATAATTATTAGTGAGTTTTCTATTTAGTTTTGAATTTAAGTCTAAAGTTATCCTTCACAAGTTCGAGAATCGAATCAATTTTTACCACTATCTACAAATCACATCACTTGGTCGGACAACATAGGTTAAGAGCTAGACGACCAATGAAGCATCCCTATGATCACCGTCCGCCACCCTTCCACAGGGAGTGATCGACCAAAGCATGGCTCTCCCATGCAGCCTCCAAACGATCACTCGAAGATGGCTAGACGTGATGTTATTTTAAGACGCTCGATCCGCGACTTATTCGGTCGAGCTTAAAACATCGATGCTTCATATATGTTGATTGTTTGCAATGTATAACGTGCATCAAACATGCACGATATTGCATGAATATCAATTCTTTAAGTAACTTAGCATTGTATGTTATTTCCTACAAGGGGTCCCACGATCCACTCATTCAAGACATCAAGCATGTCACAAACTGGGGGATACTTACTGGGGTATTGATCTGGCGGTTTACAGCGTGCAGCGTGCGACGCGCCATCACAAGAACGTGTCAGAAGGCATGGACGGTTATCAATGATGGCAAAAGTGGGAAAATACGTGATCGTGTGACAATCACTCACACGACCCCACCACTCCCACTCCACTTCATCCACTTCCTACAAGACGAAGGTTGTGCTCAATGACTTGTATAAATAGGTTTTCCTACCTATTTTCAAACAACACGAACAAACACAGACAGAAATCAAGTGTTGATACAACGTATCCAAAACACGCAGATCTGATTGCTTACATTATTGCAAGCCAGTTCCATATTTCTGATACAAGTCATAAACAGCCAACACCTTCACAATATCAACACCTTATTCGCTTCCCTCCCTAAGATCAACCCCATCTCCTTCACTTTGTGACAGAAGCAAGTCTGGAACGACCATTTCTTGGTTTAGGCCAGACTTGTATAGATTGATCTCTCGAATCAGAAAGCACTCCCATGCAGTGCATTTGTTTAGGGTTTAGATTCATTTCTCATCCACACACCCCAAAATTACCAAAACCAGCAGAAATAGTTTTCACACCCATAAACAATTGGCGACCACAGTGGGAGATTAATCTCTCGGTTGCAATCTCAAGATTTTCAAAAGATGGTTGGCCTCAGGGATGATTCTGTCGCGACGGATCTCAGCCAGAATCCCTCAAACGGTAATGTTTCCCACCTTCCTTTGAACAATTATGCTTATAACGAATTTTCATATTTCAATACCCCCATTATCTCTGTCGCTTCAACCGATGGAGAAATCCCAACTCTGGCTGAACTGGCACGGACGCAAGAAATTCTGGCAAGAAGTGTCGACCGGATGAAAGAAGCGATTGACAACTTGTTCGCCTGCTTGGTACACGTGACGAGAATTTTAGGAGCAGAAATGGTGGAACGCTCGGCGAAGAATCCTCCTCAGGTTAATAGTTTCACTATGAACCAGAGACCAGTGGACCAGGAAGAAGCTTCTCTAGTGGAAAGTTGTGAATAATGTCACATTTACAGAAGACGACATGATGGTGGAGGAAGGTCACAACCGGGCCCTACATGTTACTGTACGCATCAAGGATTCAGAGCTCAAGAGGGCCCTCATCGACACGGGAGGGTCTTCGAATGTGATTACTCTCAAGACTCTCAGGACGTCCAAGGTTTTCCCATGAAAGATCGTACGACAGCCTACCACGATGACAGACTTTGAAGGAAACCAAACCAACACGTACGGGTATGTCAATCTGAATTTCTCTGTAGGGCCCGTCTAGTCAAAGGTTAAGTTCGAAGTCATAGAAAAGGACTCGGACTACCATATGATACTGGGGATATCGTGGCTTTACGACAATAGGACTGTGCCTTCGATGTATCACCCTTGCCTGAAGACTATGCTGAATAAAGAAGTCGTTCGTCTTCCTGGATCGTTGTCTCCTTATGAACCGACATGTGGAGTGGAATTGTTCGAACCAAGAAAAGCTCCGCAGGAAGAATCATACAAAGTTCATTGCATCCCACTTCCCACGTGGGCGTCAATTCAGGAGGAGGACCAACTCGCATCATTGAGGGCTAGGACCCACGATGCATCTTGGCAGGTAAGGCATTCTTCTTCATCCGGTAAAGCCGCGACCTACGTTCACACTAAGAGGGAGCGAACCTTTATGGCAAGTCGTGATCAGAAAGGGAAAACCGTCTACCGACGCCGCTGTTAGCAATTAGAAGTGGAGACTGTTACCCAGTCTCTCCGCCCAATGGAATTCTACAATAACGACGATCCACAGGAAGAGGTACCTGATGCTCCACGAAACTGCAGGACGGCACCAGCTCCACGGCCGATGAGGTGCAACTTCTCAAAGAATACTAGGACATATTCGCTTGGACGTGTGTAAAAAAGCCCGGTCTAGATGAAAAATTGGTCACCCATCATCTACATGTCATATCTGGATCCAAGCCGATCAAGAAATCTCCGAGGCAATTGCGGAAAAGCAAATCAAGACTGAGATTCAGAAGCTGCTGGCTTCATTAAGCCCATCCATCATCCGACCTGGTTGGCTAATGTAGTTCCGGTGAAAAAGAAAAACGGACAGATCAGGTGCTGCGTAGATTTCAGAGACTTGAACAGATGCTGCCCCAAAGACGATTTTCCTCTACCTAACATCGACATGTTAGTAGATGCAACCAGCGGACACGACATGTTCTCCTTCATGGATGGATATAGCGTCTACAACCAGATAAGGATGTATGAACATGGTGCAAGCAAATTTCTGGGATTCCATGTGACTGCTGAGGGGATCAAGGTGGACCCAAGACCCAAGCTATCCTCACGATGTCGCCTCTATGAAGGATCTACAAAGATTCATGGGCAAGGAAGAGTTTCGAAAGATTCAACGAATATTGTCGTCTCCAAATTGTCATAAAGAGTTCACCTATTATGTCAGCCCGGACGAGAGCGGGCCCGGGACATCTTCAGATCTACTGGAGCCGACACCTCAAGGTGTAATTGTGCATCAATAGGGTGGTACCTGTCAATCGTGCTTTGTTGAAAAAACCAGCGCTTTCAGACATCCTCTGAACTCCGTGAAGTTTCTAAACGCTCAGTTGCGACGGCACCTGCCCTGCTAGAAACAGCAAGCCTTCCAGTAATTAAGAGCCTCACGATGTTCATGGAAACATACATCTCACCAACAGGAAATGCAAGCTTCAGCCTTCTGTAAGCAGTTTCGCTGAAGCAACAAGAGGAAAACCACCGAGATACAACATCCTGCACGTCCATAATCACCAACTCCAAACTCCAGTACAATATGCATGACTGCCACAATGATGAAACAACGTCCAGGATATTCCATATCTGGATCGATGGTAACTACATCAATGAGAGACGCTTTCAGAATTTCGCCTCCCGTAGAAGAAGTAGTTGCGTTACCAAAGGAGATTGCACCCGGGACTTAAGAGGTACATACAGATCCTCCATGTCAAGAGATTCATCATATTTGCAGAACCTATTAGTTAAGTCATCCGCATGAAGGAACTTTCCTACTCCTCAAAGACACAATCCAAAGATGATAATGGCAAAAGAGTATGACTGGGGACTGCTTAACACTGCCCATCTCAAAGATTGTGAATTTGGAGAGATGCAAGCACGCTATCATTATGATTCCAAAATGTCCAAAGACGAGGATATACTCAAGAGAGCATAGTAAAGACGGCCTCATGAACCTAGCGTGACAAAATCTATCAAGTCGAAAGCTCAGTGGATACTCGTGGGCAAGGGACTGTCTCCCTCTTCTCTATTCCATGAAGAAACATCAAGAAAGCCATCGGTTCCAGGTTCTCCCTCTAATAACGAGACGATATCTACCATTGTATGAAGAGTGCCAAGTTCGTGCAAGTTGCCACCACGCCTCTCCCTGCCAGTCTCTTCTGATCACAGCTGCTGCCAAGAACCGTTGTTGCTCGTCGATTGATACCATCCAGAGCTTCACCATATCGACAACCACTACGTACAAAGGTAATCTAAACTTCTGCATATTTTTACCCATGGAGAAGTAATATGATTACTAGTACGAAGGCTGGATGGCGATACCTTTATTATGGTAGACCCATCGGGCATACAAGATAGAGCCACGTAGACCACGCTTGGGGACTGAGGCTCAGAATGAAATTCCTTTGCCGCCAGTCAAGAACTTCTTCAACACAATAGAGATAGTCAAGAAGCATATAATTCACAAGGGGAAATCAAACTGAAGAAGAAGCCGCTTCAACGCTCTCTCCAACAGAAGCTGCTTCAACGCTCTCTCCAACAGAAGTTGTTTCAGCTCTCTCTCCAGAAGAATGCGTTCCAGCTCGCTCTGCATAGGAAGCTGCTTCAACGCTCTCTCTGGGACCTGCCTCGACGTTCGCTTCAGAAACTGCTTCAACACGCTTTCCGGAAGCTACATCAACGTTCTCTTTTGGAGATGCTTTAACATCTTTTCAGAAATTGCATCAACATCCTTTTAAGGATATTCCTCTTGTTAGGGCTCGTCCACATCAGAGTCGAGGATTATGACATAAACCGACATCATGCTAGGGGAACGCTTACCTGGACGCCTCTTGAACGTGACATGTTACAAGGACAGGACGACCCATCTCTCCTGGTAACATCTAACTTTGTCTCATAAGTTTTATCTTTATTTGTCACCATCTCATGCCTACCCCACAATAATACAACCATTATGTGCTAGGCAGGGGACTTAATATTGATGGTGGATTTTTGTTCAAGGCTAAAATTGTAAAAGCCAAATTTAATACGCTGACATCCTGCAGAGGATAAAGCTATTCGATAAGTGATGAATACTTCTTAGCTTTATTAGTTCACCTAGAATGGAGCATGTGGCAACAATCCCAAATATTCTGTGAGTTAAATACAAAAAATTCACCTAGAACGGAGCATGTAGCAACAATCCCCAATATTCTGTGAATTTTTAGCAGTATTAATTAATGCATAGTTTGCCTAGTATTTCCTGTGCTGTTCCCAGGAACTCTCACTGTTGGTGCGGCATGATGACTGAGTGTTGCTCTTAATAGAATAACATGAATATCCGAGTATCAATAATGAGGCATGCACGAAATACCCTTATATGCAACATCTCTCGGTGTGCTTATATTAGCCCGATTGAGCATATTTAATCTAGACTGACCGTATCAGTCTCAGAAATGATCACGACCACGCAGGTTGACCGCATAATTTAACTAGCATAGACGATCCCCAACAGGAGCAGTCTGTCACCACAACGACCACCAGCGGGCCCGTTTATGCCATGGCCGGTCGAACACATGCTATGCCCCCAGACAGCCACCGAACGCCAGCCCTAAAGTATGATGGTCGAGCTGGTATGGAGTGGCTCGTACGAGCAAGGATTTCAAAGAGAGTCTCAAAAGAAGTCGCGACCGTCAAACTTCTCCAGCCAAGTTGGACAGCTTGGATCGTCCCGCGATTGATCGCTGAAGTGCTGGTATGCACATTGCGGGCCCACTCTTCACCTACCTGATCGACTTTCTCACGACAATGAACGTTTGCTCGAAACATGGCTGGCGTGATGCTTTAAAGGCCGTGTAAATTCCACTAGTGTCTTAAATCGATCACGACCATCCAACTTCGCAACCATGATTGGATGGCTTAGATCACACCTAGGATCATCAGACAGGTATGGATATGTTCATCGTCGGCCCAACGTGGGCCCCACATAATCAGCCTCCCCAAAGGAGGAGCATATCCTTCCAAACCGTTTGGTTGAAGTTGCATGCGCGCGACCGATCCAAAACCCTAATCAGGGTTTGCGGCATGGCATATGTGTCGCAGTTTGATCTCGACCATCCATCTTCGCCATCTCGGATGGAGGGTATATATATAGACTAAGGAGGTCCAGTGAGCATCGACATGATCACTGTGGGCCCACCCGTGCATATAACCGATCGACCAAGGAGGACCATTGTCAGGCGTTTCGAAACGCGCGCCCAAAGGTAGCATGCTGCGGCCCCCTTGAAATCCTTTGCGACATATGATTCCTGTCGCAAATCGATCACGGTCACTCATATTTTCCAGTCAAAGTAAGTGGCCTAGATCGAGCCTTCATGGGACAGAGAGGTACGGGTGTGTACAACAACAGGCCGTCTCCATGCAGGACCGATCGGTCCCATCAAAATTCGCGCCCATGCTTGAGTTCGATCAAGCCAAAGAGGCATGCTTGCGCACCTCTTAACACTAAAATTCCATCAACAGTCGCAGATTTATGCCGTAAACCATCTCGTTCGTCCAACTTTGCTAGCTTGGTCGGACAACCTAGGTTAAGAGATAGACGACCAATGAAGCATCCCTATGATCACCGTCCGCCACCCTTCCACAGGGAGTGATCGAACAAAGCATGGCTCGCCCATGCAGCCTCCAAACGATCACTCGAAGATGGCTGGACGTGATGTTATTTTAAGACGCTCGATCCGCGACTTATTCGGTCGAGCTTTAAAACATCGATGCTTCATATATGTTGATTGTTTGCAATGTATAACGTGCATCAAACATGCACGATATTGCATGAATATCAATTCTTTAAGTAACTTAGAATTGTATGCTATTTCCTGTAGTGGGTCCCACGATCCACTCATTCGATACATCAAGCATGTCACAAACTGGGGATACTTACTGGGGTATTGGTCTGGCGGTTTACAGCGTGCAACGCGCCATCACAAGAACGTGTCGGGAGGCATGGACGGTTAGCGATGATGGGAAAAGTGGGAAAATACGTGATCGTGTGACAGTCACTCACACGACCCCACTACTCCATCACTCCACTTCTTCCACTTCTTACGAGACGAAGGTTGTGCTCATTGACTTGTATGAATAGGTTCTCCTACTTATTTTCAAACAACACGAACAAACACAGATATAAATCAAGTGTTGATACAACGTATCCAAAATACCCAGATCTGATTTCTTACATTATTGCAAGCCAGTTCGATATTTCTGATACAAGTCATAAACAACCAACACCTTCACAATCTCAACACCTTCTTCGCTTTCCTCCCTAAGATCAACCCCGTCTCCTTCACTTTGTGACCGAAGCAAGTCTGGAATGACCATTTCTTGGTTTAGGCCAGAATTGTATAGATTGATCTCTCGAATCAGAAAGCGCTCCCGTGCAGTGCATTTGTTTAGGGTTTAGATTCATTTCTCATCCACACACCCCAAAATTACCAAAACCAGCAGAAATAATTTTCACCCATAAACAAAAGTATATTGGAGTTTGTCTATACAGATTGCTAAGCGAAAGATTGGGTGTGGTTGCTAGACCCCCGCTTTTCACATAGTATGCATACCTGTTGGTTTGTGAAAATCCGGGTACCTAGTACACATACCGGTATGCGTACTGGCGTAAGGTTTGGGTCCGGGAATTTCTGTTGTGTTTGGAGGTATGCGTACCCGTTCACATACTGGCGAACCCAAACTCAGTCCGTCTACTTAAGTATACGTACCCGTTTGCGTACTTGAGTGGTTAAAGTTCTAGAATCGGTTTGTTCATGAAAGAGTATATTTATATAATAATGAATACAATCTTTGCAAACCGTTTCTATAATGTTCATGAATTTATTCGAGTAAATCAAACCGATTTTGCTTCAATTGTGTTCTTGTATACTTCTATGAGAATATAGCAATTGAACAACTCTATAACTAGTTTCATTTGAGTCATTTGAACTATATGTGGTTAAGATGAATAAGGTTGATATGAGAGTATTCATATAGCTAACTTCGGTTAACTACTGTTGAGCCAACATAGTGTACACGTTTAGGTACGGTTACTCAAACCTAAATGAAGGTACATTTCATTTGTGTGTAACAAGCTAAGTTCGATCTAACGGTTGAAAGATATTAGCTTGAATCTAATCAGATTTTCATCTAACGGTGAATAGTGAATGCCTTGTTACCAAGGTAACTTAGATTGCAAACCCTGATTTGAAAAATATATAAGGGAGAACTCTAGCAACTGGGAAACCTAATCCCCACACCTTCTGTGTGATACTATTTGCGACTAGAGTCGCTTCTCCTTTAACCTTAGGTTTTTCACTTGAAGACTTCATTGGGATTGTGAAGCCAGATTCAACTATTTTCTATGTAGTTACGTGTTCTGATCTTACTTCTATTATCGTGATTGAGTATTATCTTTGCTAATATTTGCTTGAGATTTATCTCAGATAGGTAAGATTAAAAGAAGTCACAAACATCTTCGTCTCATCTTCTGTGATTCCACAATATCTTGTTCTGCTTCCATACGATTAAGATTATTGTGAGGTAATTGATAATACTAGGTTGTTCTTCGGGAATATAAGTCCGGGTTATCAATTGGTTCCTGTGCACCTTGATTTATCAAAAGGCCGAACAAAACTCATAGGTATTTCTGTGGGAGACACATTTATCTATTCCAATAGACTTTTCTATGTGAGACAGATTTGTTTATTAAGTCTTCGACTATGGTTCGTAGAAACTCTTGGTTGTGGGTGAGATCAGCTAAGGGAATCAAGTGTGTAGAATCATGCTGGGGTTTAGAGATGTAAGGATCGCAACTGTACCTTGATCAATGTGAGATTGATTAGGGCTCAACTACATTCCATTTCGAAGTTCATTGGTAGTAGGATAGTGTCTGTAGCGTCTTAATACAATGGTGTTCAAAGATGGACTAGGTCCCGGGATTTTTTTGCATTTGCGGTTTCCTCGTTAACAAAATTTCTGGTGTCTGTGTTATTTCTTTTCCGCATTATATTTTTTTATATAATAGAAATATCACAGGTTGTGCGTTAAGATCAATCAGTTCTTGAATCCAACCTTTGGGTTGTTGATTGAATTGATTGACACTTGGATATTGGTTTGTGATATCATCCAAGTTATTTCTCTTATTCAATCAGGCTCGCAAATTGTATTTGTTTGATTGCGGATTGAATTGAGAAATTGAGATATAAACTCTTTGATATACTTTTCTATAAATTGAGTCTGACTGTCTAGTTAATTCTCTTGAAAGTATATTGGAGTTTGTCTATTCAGATTGCCGAACGAAATATGGGGTGTGGTCGTTAGACCCCCACTTTTTCAATTGGTATCAGAGCAGGCAAACACGTTTAAGACCTTATAATTTTGTGTCACAGGCATTCCCTTCAATTGGACAAAAGTGTCATCGCTATAAACGTACCACCAGTCTTCGGTGGCTCAAATTACTTATGTTGGAAAATTGATATGCGTTCCTTTCTTCAAGCGCGTGATTTTCAATCATGGGTTTATGTTTTTAATGGTTATGATCCTCCGGAAGTTACATAAGGTGATGTAACAGTTCTAAAGGATATTGGTAAATATGATACTTCCGAGATTCTTGCTGCGAAGCAAAATTCTTACGGATTAAATGTTATCATCCATGCCATTACCCCAGAGCTCCAGCATCATGTGACGACTTTCATAAAGTCTAAAGATGCTTGGGATATCTTATAAACTGTATTTGAAGGGAATGCCTGTGAAAAAAAAGCTAGGCTTCAAAACCTAAATTCTGATTGGGAAAACCTTCATATGGCAGATGAAGATTCATTTGATGAGTTTAATCACAAAATGTCTGAAATTGTTAATGCATCTTTTGCATTGGGTAAGACTATTCTTGAAAAGGACATTGTGATGAAAATTCTCAGATCGTTGCCATATAGATACAATTCTAAGAAGCATTCCATCGTTGAGGGAAATAACCTTGATACTTTATAGAGAAATACTCTTGTTGGAAAGCTAAAGATTTTCGATCTTGAACTAAGTCAAAGAGAAAAACGTCACTTGCTAGTCAACTCTGTTGCTACATCTGATAAAAAGTCTCGACGTCCTAAATTGATTGATACAAGAGATGAGAATTCCTTTAATTCGACTCTTTCACTGTTCATACAACAGTTAAAGAAGACTCTTAGACAGAGTAAAATAATGTCTCAAAAGGAAGCTCATTCAATCAATAAAAGGGATAGAAAAGTTCAGAAAAACTATGATAATGAAACTTGTTCCAAGTTATATAGAAGTGTTCATGATACTTCCAAAAGTTCTGATGAGGAGTTTCGTGAGTTAATTAAAGCATGGATGGCTACTCTTGACTACTGTCCTGAGGAAGATGTCTGTGAAAGTTATCTTAACTTCCTTGCTGATAATCACACTTGTCCTCCTAACAGTCTTGATTATTCCACGATATGCAATCTTACTTATCCAGAAGAGTTTCAACTGGAAAAGGAAGCCTTGATTAAAAAGATTGAAAATCTGGAATGTCAACTGCTTAATTTAAGATAAGAAATTGGTATCTCTCGGAATTATGATCCTAATAAGAAATGTCGAACTTCTTCGATTAACTCTTTTAAGCATCATCAGCAAGTTACTCCTGAATCTATATCATTCTCAAATCACCCTGACGAAAAGGATGATATAGAAACATACAAGGACATTCCAAATGGTTTGGTTTTCTTGTGTGAAAATCAGGATCATCTAGATACAGTGTGCAGGGATCAAGAAATTTCCTCCTCTGTTAAACCTAGTTTTCAGAAGAAGAAAAACAAATCTCCTATGAAACCTTATTCCTTTTCAAAAGAGATTTCCAAAGCCATTCATAGTTTGCGAAAATCAACAAACAAGGTATTTGAAACTGTGCTGAAAAGAAAGAATGATGCACGTAACTCTTCTTCCATGAAGTCAAAATAGGAACAAGAAATAATAAATACTTCATCCCCTTGAAAGAAACCACCTAGTCCTGTTTTGGATTGGAGAAATTACAATCTGTAATAAGTTTTAAGATGGTTCTTGTTTTTCTCTCTTGAGCAAGAACCATATCAATAGCGTTGTGATGAAATATTTCTGTTGTTTGTCTTTTTATTTCTCTTTTTGATTAATGAGCCAAGATCTGTTTCTGTACATGAAAGGTTGTTCCCTGTAAGACCTTTTCTTGGGGATAACCAAATTCTGTTAGGGTTTTGGTCAAAGGTCTTTTTGGAAATTTATCCTCTATCTTTTTTTTTTAAAGATGAAGATTTCTCCTGAGAGAGAGCATTTCATTTATCTCTTATATCATGTCCTCATCAAGTCTTTCAAGTAAAGAAAGTGATGTCCAGATTGTTCTTTTCCCCTCTAAGAAGGTTCGTTTCAATTCTTCTGATAATGAGATGTGCTCTGACAAACGTGATTCCTCCCTATATGGGAATCCTTTTGTCTCTTATTTTGATAAGCTCTCTTTAACCATGAATATCGTCTTGGAACAAGTGCGTGCCCTGAAGAGTGAACTCGAATCTTCTTCCAAAATACTTGAGGAAAAGATGGATAACCTTGAATCCAGGATTGATCTGATCGAAGATGAGCTTGATGAATATAGGGAATATGAGAAGAGTGTTCAAAGTAAGTAAAATGCTTCATAGGAGTTGTTTTTTGGGGTAATTTATGTTATCTCCCCCATAAAGATTGGTAATTTGCATTACCTCCCCTACAGAAATAAAATTAGCAAAACCTCCTCTCGTCAATAATTCCATCTGTTCCAAGTTAGCTGACTCAACGCTAACTTACACGTGATTTTTATTTTTTTTACGTAAGATGCGTTACCTCCCCCGTAAAGATTGGTAATTTGCATTACCTCCCCTGTAAAGGTTGGTAATTTGCATTACCAAGCCACGTGTAAGTTAGTGCTGAGTCAGCTAACTTTGAATAGACAGAATTATTGACGAAAGGAGGTTTCGCTAATTTTATTTTTGTAGGGGAGATAATGCAGATTACCAATCTTTACAGGGGAGTTAACACAAATTACCCCTTGTTTGTTTTTTTTTATGTCTAGGAAACTTCTTATGGGAACTTATTCTTGTGTTTTTAAGAAGGATAACCAGGGTTTGAAATAGCAATTATTGTGAGTACACATAGCTATTGCCAACATTTTCATCTTGCAACGTTTTTAGATTTATCTATTTAAATTCCAAGTTATTTGGAAGATGATTTTTGCAGAATTAATCTTTATGATTTTATATTGTTGCAAATTGTTATGGGATATGTTGTTTACATCCGTGAATTTTGACTGTCTAATATGTGTTCAAAAGTTAACTCTATTATATGTCGGTATGCAAATATTGATAAAAGATAGAATGAACTTTTGACAATAAAAGTTAATCCTATTATGTCATTATGCAAATATTGATGGAAGATAGGATAAACTTTTGTTTACAAAGATTAAGTCTATTATATGTCATTGTGCAAATAATGATGATAAATAGAATGAATCTTTGATTATTCAACAGTATTGGTCTTTATCTGATCCACATCTTTGTGCATGTACTATGTTGCTCCGTAAGTATTCTTATGTTGAGCATGGCGAATTGAATTGATCACTTTCTTTATGGTTTATTTCATGTTTGGATATAAGTTCATGTTTCATGTGATTTTTGGATATAAGTTCATGTTTTATGTGATTTGTTAATGTCCAAAGAAATTCCTTCTTTTCTTGTAAAAAGTAAGATCTCTCTTGTTGTTCTTTCGGGAATGACATTTTATGGAAGAGAGTTCTTATTTGAACTTGTGCTTAATTGCCAAATCTTTGTGGGGAGGCTATGGAATATTGTAGGAGTTTTCTTGTATCTTTATAAATTCTTTGATGAATGCATTTAGCTTCGGCTATATGATTGCATCTACATAAGTTGATATGTTTTTCTCTTTTGGTCATGAAGTATCTCTATAGAAATTTCATTAGGATCCCACTAGTTTTCGTACCTTTTCCAATTTATATTGACAAAAAGGGGGATAATTAATGTGTAGTTCATACTGAAAATGCAGGGGTCTAACAACCACACCCAAAAATTCGTTTTGCAATCTGAGAGGAAATACTCCAATATACTTTCTAGAGAATCAACTAGACAGTCCGACTCAATCTAGACTAAGTATATCAAAGAGTGTAATATCTCGATCTCTTGATTTAATTCTTACTCAAGCAAACAAAAATCTGCGAGTCTAGTTAAATACAAGAGAGACAACTTGGATGGTACCAAAGACCAATATCCAAGTGTCAATCAATGTAAATCAACAACCAAAGGTTGGATATTCTAATTGATTGATCTAACGCACAACCTGTGATATTCCAATTATGTTAGAGCACTGCTCGGTCGAACTCGCATGCGTTTCTATATCAAGCATGTTTGTCAAGTTTAGTTGTCAAAACTATATGTCTTGATTTCTAGACTACATATAGCTAAGTCTTGGTTTAAGACAGATTAGTGTAGTTGAGCTCCATACTCTATGGCGATTATCTTACGAAGACGAAGAACTACTCGAGGAACCAGTTGAACTTCATCCGACTAAAAGGTATGTGGATACTTGAACTTATCTATCACTCAAAAGTCTATCTCTATATCTCCTACTCTTGAGACAAAGTCGTATAAGTATGATAGTTTTAATACATACACATTTGCTATTTCGAGCCGAGTTTACTCGCCTATCTTTTTCTCGAAATACATGTTGGTAATCTTTCGCTTTAACCACTCTTCTTCTTTATCTGTGACAAAAGTCATGATGACGTTTCAATTTTGAAAATATCTTTGGTGACGATAGTCGCGAATAACGATTGTTATAACATTATAGAAGAATATTTCAATGATTGAAATGTAGAGTTGAGATTATGTAACCAACTATGGATATAAGCATATACAGTGTGTTAGCACATTAGTGTATAAATCCATGTGCCGGAAACTAATTTTGTGCACTTGTGCATGCGACATTGGTAAAGGAGACAGGTTGGGTACGCGTACCCGTACGCGTACTGGCGGAAGTTTTCTAACCGAAAATTTCTGCTGGAGTTTGTAGTTTACAAACTGGAAAACCAGCCACTTTAGGTACGCGTACTCACGTATGTTTTCGAACCGAAAATTTCTGCTGAGTTTCCAAACTCAAATCCGGTAGCCAAGGTACACGTACCCGTACGCGTACCCAAGCTGATTATTTCTCAAATCGGAAGTTCATGAACTTAAAACAATAAATCAATAAGGAATGAAATCTTTGCAAACCATGGCTATATTGTTCATGAATTGATTCAAGTGAATCAAACCGATTTTGTTTCAATTGTTTCTATGAATAAAGACCTAAGCAATTGAACAACTCTATCAACTAGTTCTTAAGAGTCATTTGAACTAGTTATGAGAAAGATGAATATGGTTGATATGAAAGTACTCATATGGCTAACCTCGGTTAACTATTTGTGAACCAACCAAGTGTACACGTTTAGGTACGGTTACTCAAACCTAAATGAAACACATTTCATTTGTGTATGACAATCTAAGTTTCGATTTAACGGTTGAAATATATTAGCTTAGAGAAATCAGGTTTTTATCTAACGGTGAATATTGAATGCTTTGTTACCAAGGTAACTTAGATTGCAAACCTTGATTTGAAAATTATAAAAAGTAGACATCTGGCAACTGGAAAAACTAATCCCCACACCTCTTGTGTGATACTAGTTAGTTTGCTAGAGTCGATTATCCTTTAACCTTAGGTTTCTTCCCGAGACCCTGTAGGTTAGCGACTGAAAGACTTCATTGGGATTGTGAATCCAGACGAAACTACTTCTCTTGTAGTTGAGCGATCTGATCTTGCCATTTTCTATCGTACGAGTTCAAATGAATAACTGACAAACATCACAAACATCTCCGATAGGGCAAGATAAAAAGAAATCACAAACATCTTCGTCTCATCGTTTTTGATTTCGCAACATCTTGTTTCGCTACCATACGATTAAGATTGTTGTGAGGTGATTGATAATACTAGGCTGTTCTTCGGGAATATAAGTCCGGATTATCAATTAGTTCCTGTTCACCTTGATTTATCAAAAGACAGAACAAAAACTCTTGGGTATTTCTGTGGGAGACAGATTTATTCAGTCCTATATACTTTTCTGTGTGAGAAAGATTTGTCTATCAAGTCTTCGACTTTGGGTCGTAGCAACTCTTAGTTGTGGGTGAGATCAGCTAAGGGAATCAAGTGCATAGAATCCTGCTGGGATAAGAGACGTAAGGAGCGCAACTGTACCTTGAATCAGTGTGATATTAATTAGGGTTCAACTACAGTCCAGACCGTAGTTAGTTTGTTGTAGGCTAGTGACTGTAGCGGCTTAATACAATGTGGTGTTCAATCTGGAATAGGTCCCGGGATTTTTCTGCATTTGCGGTTTCCTCGTTAACAAAATTCTGGTGTCTGTGTTATTTCTATTCCACATTATATTTTGTTATATAATTGAAATATCACAGGTCGTGCGTTAAGATCAATCAATTAGAATATCCAACCTTTGGTTGTTGATTTAAATTGATTGACACTTGGATATTGGTCTTTGGTACCATCCAAGTTATTATCCTTGTATTTGATAAAGACTCGCAGATTTCTATTTGCTTGAGTATAGATCAAATCAAGTGAGAGATATACTAACTCCTCGATATACTTTTCTCTAGATTGAGTCTGACTGTCTAGTTGATTCTCTAGAAAATATATTGGAGTTAGTCCATAAATATTGATAATCGAAATATTGGGTGCGATTGTTATACCCCCGCATTTTCAAATTATATAAAAAAATATAATGCGGAAAAGAAATAACACAGACACCAGAATTTTGTTAACGAGGAAACCGTAAATGCAGAAAAACCCCGGTACATAGTCCAGTTTGAAAACCACACTGTATTAAGCCGCTACAGACACTAGCATACTACCAATTAACTTCGGGCTGGACTATAGTTGAACCCTAATGAATCTCACACTGATTCGAGGTACAGTTGCGCTCCTTACGTCTTTGATCCCAGCAGGATACTACGCACTTGATTCCCTTAGCTGATCTCACGCACAACCAAGAGTTGCCACAACCCAAAGTCGAAGACTTGATAAACAAATTTGTCTCAAATGAAACTAGTTAAAGAGTTGTTCAATTGTATAGAAGACACAATTGAAACCAAATTGGTTTGATTCACTCGAATCAATCATGAACATTATAGCCACGGTTTGCAAAGATTGCATTCCTTAAGATTTAAATGTTTAAGTTCATGAACAGAACGATTTGACAAAATAACCAGCTTAAGTATGCGTACGGGTATGCGTACTTAAGAAACCGGATTTGAGTTTGTTAGGTTTCCAAACTCAGCAGAAATTCTTGGTTCGAAAACTTCCGCAAGTATACGTACTGGTACGCATACTTAAAGTAACTAGTTTAGGAGTTTGTAATTCCCAAACTCAACAGATATTTTCGGTTCGAAAACTTCCTCTAGTATGTGTACGGGTACGCATACTTAAGGTGACTAGTTTAGGAGTAAACAAAGCAGATATTTTCGGTTCGAAAACTTCTACCAGTATGCGTACGGGTACGCATACTTACGTTGTCTCCTTCACCAACTTTGTATACACACATATGCATACACTTGGTTCCCGGTTTATGGATTTATACACTAATTTGCAAACACACTATATATGATTATATCCAAGGATGGCTATATCATCAACTCTTAATTTCAATCATTGAAACTTTCTTAGAGGATGTTATATAGTTGTTGTTCACAAACTATTTTTCGTCAAAGCGATTTTCAAGTTATTGAAATTATCATAATGAAACATTCCAAGGCTACACCAAATGATTGTATCACACAAACCACGTTAGATGTACCTCGTCAATTTTCATATGATCTTTTTCGGACTTTCGTCACGAATGTAAGATGAACCTGGCTAAAGCGAAAGCTTTCCAACACATATTTCGAGAAATATATATACGAGATAAACTCAGCTCGAAATCTCAAATGTGTATAATAGAAAACTATATCGTAGTACGACTTATGTCTTAATATAGGAGATAGAGTAGGAATAGACTTTTCAAGTGATAGATGAGTTTAAGTCTCCATATACCTTTTGTTGATGAAGCTACACAAGCTCCCCTTAGTAGTTCTTCGTCTTCAAATGATGAATGTCGGGAGACCTAAGCTCAACTACACTATCTATGTCCTAGTCCGAGACATCTATAAATAGGATAGAAATCAAGACTTATAGTTTTGATCACTAACATTGACAAACATGCTTGAGATAGCAACGCATGCGAGTTCGACCGAGCAATGATCTAACAATCTCTCCCTTTGTCAATTTTAGTGACAAAACTATCAATACATATGGATTACAAAATAAATAAAAATTGAAGCTTCATCCACGTGCTTGATCTCCTTGGCATTTCCAACCCGACTCAAAATCTTCGTCACTTCCGAGTACTCCAATGATCCCAAAGGTTGTAAGTTTAGCATCATCGTTGTTGAGGATCCATAGATATAACAATGAGAAAACAAATGCTCTCAATCATTTTTATACAGTGTCATAGTATTATTACACAACATCAAAGTTCAATTGTATCACAACTTTGACAACAATACTATGGTGATATGTATCACTCCCCCTTAGTCAATACTTTATCTTAACATGAAAACCACTCCCTCTTACATAACGATCCGTAAACCATATGTATTTATAGTATGAACTACACATTAATTCTTCCCCTTTTTGTCAATAAAATTGGCAAAGGTACAAAAATTAGTGGGATCTTAATGAAATTTTCACGGAGATACTTCATGACCAAAGGTGTATTAACATACCAACAAATTTAGATGCAATCATAAAGCCGAAGCTAGATGCATTCATCAAGGAGTTTATAAAGATACAAGATAACCCCTAAATATTCCACAGCCGCACTCCCCACAAAGATATGTCAATTAAGCACAAGTTCAAAAGAACTCTCCCCCATAAAATGTCATTCCCAAAGGAACAACAAAGGCGACCTTGATTTTACAAGAAAATAAGGATTTCTTTGGATATAACAAAATCACATGAAAACATGAATTTGTATTCCAAATACACAATTAAATTAATCACAAGAGAACCTATGATTAATTCAATCAAAATACACAACTATTACCACAAGAGTGTGATCAATTCAATTGGTCATGCTTGACATAAGAGAACTTACGGAGCAACACAACTAAACAACCATGAAAATGATTAATTCAATTGATTATGCTCAACCATAAGGAACCTTATGAAGCAACATAGTACATACACAAAAATTTGGATCGGAGATCTACCAATACTGTGGAATATACAAGGATTCATTATATCTTTCATCACTATTTGCATAATGACATATATGGACTTAATCCATGTGAAAAAAGTTCTATCTTTCTTTCATCAAACTAATGACCCAAAAGGATTTAACTTTTGTTTGTCAAAAGTTCATTCTATCTTTTATCAATACATTCATATCAACATAATAGAGATAACTTTTGAACAAGTATGGGACAATCATAGTTCATGGAAGCAAACACACATATCCCATAACAATTTGCAATATGTAAAATCATAAAGATTAAAATTCCAAACATCATCTTCCAAAAAACTTAGAATTTAAATTAATAAATCTAAAAATATGAAGATGAAAAATGTTTGGAACTAGCTATGTGTAATCACAATAATGGCTATTCCAAACTCTAGTTATTCTTCTAAACAAAGACAAGAATAAAAATTCCCATAAGAATATTTACTAGACATTGAGACCTCTGAAGAATTCTTTATCGTCCCCGAACTCCTTGTCGTCAAAAGCCATGGAACATAAGGTTCGTGGAGAAAGGAGTCAATTCCAACAAACCTTCTAGGCTGATGATGTCGAACCAGGGCCTTCTGAATTTCAAAAGTTCTCATAACAATAGCCTTTATTTGTTGAATCTCCTTCCTTGTCTCCTTCAACTTTTCAAGAACACCAGAAAACTTCTGAGAATTTGAAGGAACAACTCTTGGCTTCCTCACATTCCTTATTTTTCTTTTCAAAGTTGGAGGAAACAGAGATTTTTCTTTTTCCTTCATGATTGATGGCTTAACAATCATATTAACATCTTTTCCATAAGAAGACATGATGCTTGGAGTATCCATACGTGTATGGGTTTGTGAGAGGAAATCACAATTTAAACTCAACAGGCAATCTTATGATGAAAATAGTTTCAGAGAAGGAAAAAGAAATATAGGGTTACGGAAACTTTATCTACACAGGTTCACGCACGCACAATCACAACCCTAAAGAGAGTAGAATTGTCGAGAATAACCCTCTTTTATTGAATCAACATGGAAGTCCCTTCCAACATGAAAGAATCCCAATCTCAAAAAAAATCTAAGAAAAACAAAAACAAATATTTTTCTTTAAGCCTGAGGTGTGCACAATCTTGTCTCTTTTAATCAGGCACATGAGACAAGATACACAAAAACAACACAATCAAGTTGTATTGCGGTGAACGACAATTTGTCCACCATACCCTTTTTGAGAGGAATTCATAGACCCCTGTCTATCAACATGTTTAGACCATACTCTTTTCTCTAGTGGTCTTGACCTATCTTTGGAAACCAACTTATTTGAAGACGATAAAATCTTACATACCTCAGCGGTTTTTTGAACAAGTTTAATCTTGTCTTCCAGGCGATTTGCTCTTCGTTGAAGTTTATTGACATATCTCATCTTGTGTTTGTACTTGAAACACTTATAAAGTTCATGACCTTTGAGTGAACAATAAGAGCATGTTAATGGATAAGATGATTCAGATCCCCAAGATGTGCAAGCAGCTAGATACAGATTGGTTCCTGAAAAATCAGACAAGGAGTTTCCAAAAGAAGGGTTAATTTTTTCTTCCAGATTGGTTGAATCTTCTGGAAGGATATCAAGATTGATGTATGTATTGCTACAATTATCAAAATCAATATCTTCACAAAGAAGTGCGACATTTGATTTACCTTCTTCATCAGAATCATAGTGATCCGACATTTCATTAAGGGTTGCAGCAAGACCTTTGTTCCCAGTGTATTTTCTACGTTTTGGACACTCATTGGCAAAATGACCAAAACCCTTACACTTAAAGCATTGTGGCATATCCTCGTCACCAGTATCGTCAGCATCCCTATGTTTAGGAGGAACGCGATTATGAGGTTTAACTGGTGACCTAGGTTTGTCTCTGGAAAACCGTTTACTTCTCTCTAAATTGTCTTGTGATCATCGAGACTGATTGGTCAAGATATTCGTCTGAAGAATCAGTCTCATAAAGATTATCCTAAGAGACACAAACACTTTTACCTTTGTCAAGTAATTTAGTGTTTATTTGTGCTTTGAAGGCAACATCCTTTCCGGTTTTGGATGTATGCTCATGATCAAAGATCTTTAGCTTTCCAACCAACGTATTTCTGGAGAGCGTATCAAGGTTATTTCCTTCAACGATACCATGCTTCTTAGAATCGTATCTAGATGGCAGCGATCTGAGAAATTTCATCACAATATCCTTTTCAGGAATAATCTTACCCAATGCAAAAGATGCATTAAAAATTTCAGACACTTTGTGATTAAACTCATCAAATGAATCTTCATCTTCCATACGAAGGATTTCCCTATCGGAATTAAGGTTTTGAAGCCTAGATTCCTTCTCACTGGTATTACCTTCAAATACGGTTTCCAAGATATCCAAAGCATCTTTATACCTAGTGCACGTTGTCACATGGTGCTGAAGATCTGGGGTAATGGCATGAATGATCGCATTCAACCCGTCGGAGTTTTTCTTTGCAGAAAGTATATCGACAGCATCATATACACCAATATTCTTTAGATTGGTTACATTACCAATTGCTACAACGGGAGCATCATATCCATTAACAACATAAACCCATGATTGAAAATCACGTGATTGAAGAACAGCTAGCATAACAATTTTCCACCATAAGTAATTAGAGCCATCAAAGACTGGTGGTACGTTTATAGAGATAGCACCTTTGTCCATATCAGATCGCTACAGACACAGACTTATAAGGTCTTTAAATTGTTTGCATGCTCTGATACCAATTGAAAATGCGGGGGTCTAACAACCACACCCAATAATTTGTTTGGCAATCTGAGAGGACTTACTCCAATTTCTATAGAATCAACTAGACAATCAGACTCAATCTAGAATAAAGTATATCAAAGAGTGTAATATCTCGATCTCTTGATTTAATTCTTACTCAAGCAAATAGAAATCTGTCAGTCTAATTAAATACAATAGAGATAACTTGGATGGTACCAAAGACCAATATCCATGTGTCAATCAATGTAAATCAACAACCAAAGGTTGGATATTCTAATCGATTGATCTAATGCACAACCTGTGATATTTCAATTATATAACAAAGTACAATGCGGAAAAGAAATAACACAGACACCAGAATTTTGTTAACTAGGAAACCGCAAATGCAGAAAAACCCCGGGACTTGGTCCAGTTTGAACACCACACTGTATTAAGCCGCTACAGACACTAGCCTACTCAATTAACTTCGGACTGGACTGTAGTTGAAACCTAATCAATCTCACACTTATTCAAGGTACAGTTGCTCTCCTTACGTCTCTGATCCCATCAGGATACTATGCACTTGATTCCCTTAGTTGATCTCACCCACAACCAAGAGTTTCTACGACCCAAAGTCGAAGACTTGATAAACAAATCTGTCTCACACAGAAAAGTCTATAGGATTGAATAAATCTGTCTCCCACAGAAATACCCAAGTGTTTTTGTTCCGACTTTTGATAAATCAAGGTGAACAGGAACTAATTGATAATCCGGACTTATATTCCCAAAGAACATCCTAGTATTATCAATCACCTCACAATAATCTAAATCGTATGATGGTGAAACTAGATATTGTGGAATCACAAACGATGAGACGAAGATTGTTTGTGACTACTTTTCTATCTTGCCTATCATAGAAATAAATCTCAAGCCAATTTTACAATTGTACTCGTATAATAGAAACAGCAAGATCAGATCACACAACTACAAGAGAATTAGTATCGGTCTGGCTTCACAATCCCAATGAAGTCTTCAAGTCGTTAACCTACAGGTTCTCGAGAAGAAACCTAAGGTTGAAGGAGAATCGACTCTAGCAATACAACTAGTATCACACAGGAGGTGTGGGGATTAGGTTTCCCAGTTGTTAGAGTTCTCCTTTATATAGTTTTCAAATCATGGTTTGCAATCCAAGTTACCTTGGTAACAAAGTATTCAATAATCACCGTTACATGAAAAACCTGATTCAACCAAGCTAATATATTTGAACCGTTAGATCGAACTTAGCTTGTTACACACAAATTAAATGTACCCTCATTTAGGTTTATGTAACCGTACCCAAACGTGTACACTCATGTTGGCTCAACAATTAGTTAACTGAGGTTAGCCATATGTTTACTCTCATATTAACCTTATTTATATTATCCATAACTAGTTCAAATGACTCAAATGAAACTAGTTAAAGAGTTGTTCAATTGTACAGAAGACACAATTGAAACCAAATCGGTTTGATTCACTTGAATCAGTCATGAACATTATAGCCACGATTTTCAAAGATTGCATTCCTTAAAATTTAAATGTTTAAGTTCATGTACAGACCGATTTGACAAAATAAACAGCTTAAGTATGCGTACGGGTATGCGTACTTAAGCAACCGGATTTGATTTTGTTAAGTTTCCAAACTCAGCAGAAATTCTCGGTTCGAAAACTTCCGCCAGTATGCGTACGGGTACGCATACTTAAGGTGACTAGTTTAGGAGTTTGTGATTCCCAAACTCAACAGATATTTTCGGTTCGAAAACTTCCTCTAGTATGCGTACGGGTACGCATACTTAAGGTGACTAGTTTAGGAGTTTGTAGTTCCTAAACACAACAGATATTTTCGGTTCAAAAATTTCTACCAGTATGCGTACGGGTACGCGTACTTATTCTGTCTCCTTCACCAACTTTGTATACACACATATGCATACACTTGGTTCTTGGTTTATGGATTTATACACTAATGTGCGAACACACTATATATGCTTATATCCAAGGATGATTATATCATTAAATCTTAATTTCAATCATTGAAACTTTCTTAGAGGACGTTATATAGTTGTTGTTCACAAACTATTTTTCGTCAAAGAGATTTTCAAGTTATTGAAATTCTCATAATGAAACATTCCAAGGCTACACCAAATGATTGTATCAGGCAAACCACGTTATATGTAACTAGGCAATTTTCATATGATCTTATTCGGACTTTGATCACGAATGTAAGATGAACATGGCTAAAGAGAAATCTTGCCAACACATATTTCGAGAAATATATAAGCGAGATAAACTCAGCTCGAAATCTCAAATGTGTATAATAGAAAACTATATCGTAACACGACTTATGTCTCAATGTAGAAGATAGAGTAAAAATAGACTTTCCAAGTGATAGATGAGTTTAAGTCTCCACACACCTTTTGTTGATGAAGTTCCACAAGCTCCCCTTTGTAGTTCACTACACCAAATTCAGGGATTAGTAACTAGAAGTCGCAACAGCTTACCCCTGTTGCGAATTTTGAGTTGCAAATTTCAGTTGCAAATTTTTTGCAACAGTTCCTACGAGTTAAAAAACTCACTACTTTTTAAACTGTTACGATCGCAACTAAATTGGGTAGTACGCGTGCGACTCGTGAGTGTGGCTGCACACACATTTAAGCTGACTCGATTTCAGCCCATTCATATGTGAAACTGACTCGGGTTTAGCCTATTATTATCATCGAACTCTATTCTATCTCATTCTCATCTCTCTTTCTCTCTCGCTTTCATCTCTCATTCTCTTCTGTCTCTCATTCGCTTCTGTCTTGTATGAAATTCATAGGTTTCAGAGATCTCAAATTTCATATCAAGCCGACCTATTTATTTTTCGCTTTAGGGTTTCGAGGTTTACATACGAAAGTTGTTTTAGGGTTCAGTCTCTCTTATGTCGTCTCCAAAAACTCTCAAGAGCAGCAATACAGAGAAGAAGAAAGGCCCTAAACTTCTCATTTCCTTGTAAGTATAATAAAGTGTCTCGCTTGATTTCATCCCTATGTTTGATTTTTGATTCTGGGTTTGATTGAATCTGATTTGTGTGAAATCCCTAAATTTTTAGGGTTTGTGATTTGAGAGATCGTGAAGAGGAATGACGCTTTCCTCGTCAAAGAGTTTGGAAATAGAAATCAAATGGTTCAGTTCAGAAAGAACCTAATAATCTATACAACGTTAACACCTTCAAACACTTTGGTAAGAAAAACAACAGCTGGTCTTGTACTGTTGAGTTCTGATTTGGGTTTTATTTCGATTCCGTTGTTTAGATTTTAGGGTTTTTGCTAATGATTTGTTGATGTTGGTGGTAATTTGGTGTATTGTAGGGTTAGCTACTGCAAAGTCTATTTCAGTTCAAGCTGGAAAAGATTCAGGTGTTGTTCTGGCTACTATCAAGACTAACAAACAGAAGTACCATTCAGCTTTGGTGCACAAAAATGTCATGGAACTAGGAAACATACCTCTTCTTGTTGTATACTAAAATTCAGGTTTAATAATCATAATTCCTCAACATATTTTTAGCAATTCTAGTCAAATAATTTGATTTCGTTTACTAATTCTAGTCGATTTTGTGGTATAAAGGAAAATCTGTCTGAAAGAGTATTAGAGCTTCTTGCGTTGCCCGGGGATGATGTTCCGCGGGTGCTCCTTGATATTGGTAAGTTCATGTTTGATACTTAAATTTGTGATTTTATTAGTTGACGGCTGAAGTTTGGAATTAGTTTTTGATTGTTTACTTTGTGTTTTGTTTTAGGATGTGGCTCTAGACTAAGCGGAGAAACATCATCTGAGAGTGGACACCAATGGATTGGTTTACACATATCTGATTCAATGCTAGTGAAACAGTCAGTTTTTTTTTTTTTTTTTGTGTTAATTTGATTTGCTTGTGCTAGATCTTCATTTGATTAATCTAAATCTTGTTTTGATAATAGATGTTGCGCTGGAGCGGGAAGTAGATGGTGATCTTTTGCTAAGCGATATGGGTCAGGTAATTCTTCTTGTTCCTTTCCTCTTTCTATCAACGTTTATTAACTATTTGATGTTATAAACATTTGTCAGTTTTTGGTTTCAGGACTTGGGTTTCATGGATGGAGTTATTAATGGTGCTATTAGCATCTCAGCGGTGCAGGTTGGAATTCTTTTAACCTCTTATCTGAAATGGGCCTTGTTTTTGGATCATTTTTATACTCTAAAGCTTAGTTGCTTGGTTCAGAATTAGTACAGGATAGCATGTATTTTGGTGCATGCATGAGTTGGACAATTGTCATTTTTCGAATACTTTACTCACTGACTTTAATCTGTACTGGTTGTCGCTAATCAAACAGTGGCTTTTCTATGCGGACAGTTCCTCTCATAATCCAAGACTGAGATTGAAGTATGTCTTGGTTCTTTTTAACATTTTATTAAGTTTATATTTCATGTATACCTGTATTGAAATGGCGCAATTTCATTGCAGGGCATTCTTTGGATCACTATATCGGTGTTTACCCTGAAGTATGTCTTAATGCTTATATATCATTAGTTTACTTTGAGATTGTATGAACTTGTGTGTCTAAATTATAAAGGGTTAAATTACCCTGCAGGTGATCCTCTTCGAACACCAAGTACATAGCCTATACCTCCTCCGATGCTAAATATGTAGGAGGTGATTCGCGTATTGCGGCTGCTTCACCGGTGTATATAAATCTTTTCGTACTTTCATATACTGGACGCTGGGAATTCGTCTCGTATTGCCCTTCAATTGGTTAAGGTTCTTCTTGACCAGTTCTTTATTTTCCTTATATGACGACTGGTAACTCATGTTGCCCTTGCAATTGAAGTTCCCCGGGGTTAGCTTAACAAGAAGGATGCCATGGCTGCTACTGTACTTCAGGTTCCGCATTTTGTCTTGGGACTTTCACACTATTACTGATTAACTGAAAATAATATTTCTTTTTGGATTAGTTATACATTTGCCTCACATGTATCTCGTTGCTTTATCCTTTAAAGATCTTAATCTGCTCATCTTTCTACAGTTTTTAATGGGAGGAGGTGGATCCTTTTCAGCTGGTGGCCCGGGAAAGGGATGCACTCACGGTTTATTTATTAATGATGGCATTATCAGTCTGTTGTCGTTTATTTATTAATGATGGCCAATTTTTTTACATGGATTCTGATGTAACTAGTTCTGAATAGAGTATCACCAGATTCAGTCATTTTCTGCATTCAGCAGCATCTACACTTGACACTGACCTATTTAGAGTTCATGCATCTACTGTGAGCGTTGTACCATTTATGACTCTACTACATATTTTAGCATAACCAAAAGGAAGTTTTTCAGACACGGTTGTATAATCCAATGACTATTTAAATATTCTATAATCTTTCCACTAACAAAACATTATTAATTTCTAGTCCAAGGTATCAAACGTAGAAAGATGCATCGGCAAAAAACTTCTCAGAACATGGGACATACTTGCTGAGAGGTGTCTATTACAACAATATGAAATGGCAAGCAGCAATCAAGGTGGACAAGAAACAAATCCACATCCCATTTGTATGACAGGTATTTAATTCTTGTTCCCCATTGATTCAAACTAGTAGTAATGTTGCGGTACTTCCATCACATCGTGTAATAATATGTTTTTTTTTTATCTCTTAGACATTTAATTTTCATCAATGCATTCTAAGATTATTTATAATTTGAGGTTTCTATATGGCCTACAATCATAACCGTCCACATTTCTGAATTATGAACCTGTGATCAAAGAATACGAAATATTAGCTTAGTATGCTTCTGGTTAACTGCTTGGTAGGCTCTTAAATGTAGCGGCAGTTACTGTTTTTTGAATAAGTAATTTGGATTCTTACTATGGATAATGCAGGAATGAGAAATGCACATATAGTTCAAGTTAGAAAATTTTCGATTGTTAACCCTCTAATTGTAAACTACGAGCCAAAATATAAGTTCTGAAAACATTCTAGAATAGTTCATGTTTTGGACAGTTAGTGCAGCTGTTTTGTAGTTGAAAGTTACTAGAACTCTAGGAGATATGTTTTAGTGGCTTGATAAAATTTTAAGAAACAAAAACTAAGGCGCTACACTTGGACCGAGTTCTTGTCCATGACTCGCAGTATAATCGAATAGTTAGAACTTATCTGTCATCTGTTTTTATATGCCTACTAATCTTCTTGATGAAATGTGTTCAGGAATATAGGGAGTGTCAGCTCTGCATCCCTGCACCACTGTCTACTAGGGTTGGCGTATTACGACCTGCTGAACTTAATGAACTTTTTTCAACTCCACCAGAAAGGTGATATTTTAAAACTAGCTATTTTTTATTTTTTTACCGCATTGTTATGATTTCACAACATGTATTAGATGCTACACATTTCTGCAAAACCGTCATTTCTACGAACTGGCTAGCAGCCTCAAATCATTTGTTACTTGCAAGTGCATTATCAACAGTCTTACTAAACTTTCATAACTTTGCATGTGCATATGAACAAAAGAAAGAAGCAAACAGAACAATTTAATTGAAATATATTTTATGAATCAGTCTTTATTTCACTGTGTTTCTGTGAATATTTTTATTATGCTCACTCTCATATGAAACCTAATATTACTTATATTTTGGAATTACAGTCCTTGGAGTAAAGCTCCACATAAGGAATCTGCAGAGAAGACTGCATTAGGAGAGTAATCCTTTGATGGATTCTTGGCACAGGTATGTGCATTCACTACTTTCTCTTTGTTTGCTTTCTCAAAGAAATAAAAGATTTTCATTTGCTGGAGTTTATTCTTTTATTCCTTTTAAGTTTTTCAAGTGTGCTTTCCCTGCTGTGTGTCAGTTTGGAATTTCACTTCTTTAAATGCAATAAATCTGAATGCAGTGGACCCTTATGACATTGTTAGATCCGGTTAAAAGTGTAGCCAATTTGGTTTACATCGGATACCAAGGAAACATTTCCTTTGTCCTGCATATAACCAGACGAATAAGGTTAGATCGCAAGAAGCAACAATCAGATAGAAATGTTTTCCAGTACTTCATCTTTGGACCTAAAAGGTGTTGGGAAGTCATCATTTATCAACTCTTTACTCGGAAGGTATGGTACTTGTTGAAGTTATTGATAAAATAAACTTGCAGAGTGATGTCAAACCTTATAGAATCATACTGAATAAGATCCTTATGTTATGAATAAGATCTTTTGATACCACACAAAATTTGTATGTCCTTAGAACTTTTGTAACGTGGTTCTTAATTTTTGTGTATATGGAGTTGATCATTGAATGACATGGTGGATTAAATTCTAGAACAAATATTTTTTTTGATAGTTTTGTTGGATTAAAAACTTGATTTTGACTGGCTTTGATAGTCAGGGAAACTTGGTTTTGTTACAGGGGAGTGTAATTGAGACCTGGTTTTGGCCGGTCAAAACCACTATTTTTTTGATGTTGCAAAAATTTCGCAATTGCAACATTCTGTTGCGACCTCCTAATTTCGTAACTGTTTCTAACTGTTCGACCTCCTAATTTCGCAACTGTTTCAAACTGTTGCGACCATTTTACGTTGCAACAGTTGCAAACTGTTGCGACCGAATATTCGCAACTGCTTTTGAGCCGTTGCGAAGATTTGCAACATCCACTTTCGTAACATATTGGAACTGTTGCAACCCCCTTTGCAACTAAACCCTGCCGTTACAAATCGCTAAAAATGGTGTAGTGGTTCTTCGTCTTCAAATGATGAACGCCGAGAGATCTAAGCTCAACTACACTATCTATGTCCTAGTCCGAGACATTCATAAATAGGCTAGAAATCAAGACTTATAGTTTTGATCACTAACATTGACAAACATGCTTGAGATAGCAACGCATGCGAGTTCGACCTAGCAATGCTCTAACACATACTACAAATATATATGGTTTATGTATCATTATGTAAAGGGGAGTGGTTTTCATTGTGAGATGAAGTATTGACTAAGGAGGAGTGATACGTATCACCATAGTATTGTTGTCAAAGTTGTGGTACAATTGAACTTTCATGCCGTGTAATAATACTACGATACTGTATAACAATGATTAAGAACATCTGTTTTCTCATTGTTATTATCTTTAACAACTATGATGCTGAGTTGAACACGTTCAGAATCACTGGAGTACTTGGAAGTGACAAAGATTTCGAGTAATGTTGAAGAACCAAGGAGATCAACCATTTGGATGAGAAGCTACAAAGTTTATTTATTTTGTAATCCATATGTATTGATAGTTTTGTCATTAAAATTGACAAAGGGGGAGATTGTTAGAGCACTGCTCGGTCGAACTCGCAAGCGTTGCTACCTCAAGCTTATTTGTCAATGTTAGTGATCAAAACTATAAAGTCTTGATTTCTAGTCTACTTATAGCAATGTCTCGGACTAGGATAGATTGTGTAGTTGAGCTTTAGAGTTCACAGCGTTCATCATTTGAAGACGAAAAACTACTAAGGAAAGCTTGTGGAACTTCATCAACAAAAGGTATATGGAGACTGGAACTCATCTATCACTTGGAAAGTCTATTTCTACTCTATCTACTATATTGAGACAAAAGTCGTATTGCTATATAGTATTTGATTATACACATTTGAGATTTCAAGCCAAATTTAACTCGCTTACATATTTCTCGAAATATGTGTTGTAAGCTTTCTCTTCAACCAAGTTCATCTTATATTCTTGACGAAAATCAAAAGACGATCATGTGAAAATCGCCGAGTAACATTTTACATGGTTTGTGTGATACAATCGTATGGTGTAGACTTGGAATGTTTCGTAATGATTATTTCAATAACTTGTGCTTTGATGCTAATAGTTCATGAAAACAACTATTTGTCATGAACTGAATTCCAGATTCACCAAATTTCAGTGCCTTCTCTTCCACAGACAAGGAATGAGCCTTAATAAATTTCAATTATTGGTTGAATAGTTTTCTCTCACAACCAATCCGAGAAGATAAACCAAAGAAATGATGAATCAGCCGATGGGTGCAAACATCAAACAAAGTAACCTAAAACAGGATAAGAGAAATACATTCCCACAATGGGATTAACAAAGAAAAAGTCTAATTAGGTTGTCATGGCCCATCCAGCTAAAGAGAAACACTAGGTACATGACAATACCCCCTTCTTTGGAAAATCCTTGTCCTCAAGGATAAAGTCTGGGAATTGGAAATAAATATGGCCAATGTCCTCCCATGTTGCATCTTCAGCAGGAGCTCCAGCCCATTGAATCAAAACTTGAGGAAAAGTGGTATCATCCCTGATAATATATCTGGAGTCCAACACAACAATATGGGTGACAATGAATGTACCTGAACTATCCACCAGTGGCAGGGTAGGAGTGGGAAAAATGTGCTAACCCATTTTTTTCTTTAATTGTGAAACATGAAACACAGGGTGAATTCTTGAACCAACAGGCAACTTCAACTTATAAGCAACAGCACCCACTTTGTTTAAGACTTCAAAAGGGCCAAAATATTTTGCAGCAAGCTTCATATTAGTTCTGAGAGCCACTGAAGATTGTCTATAAGGCTGTAACTTCAAGAAAACCAAGTCTCCCTCTGTAAAAGATCTGTCAGTCCTTTTAAGATCAGCAAAATGTTTAATTCTGTGTTGGGATTGAATCAGATCATCCTTGAGTAACTGCAGAATGTGATCTCTTTCCTGAAGATATTCTTGTACAGCTGCAACAGATGTAGTAGCCTGCACTGTAAAAGCCATGTGTGGGGGAATGTAGCCATATAAAGCCTGAAATGGTGTCATCTTCAGACTGGTATGGTAATTGGTGTTGAACCACCATTCAACAAGGACAACCATTTAAACCATTGCTTAGGAGTAACACCGGTCATGCACCTCAAATATTGTTCCAAGCAAGCATTGGTTCTCTCAGTTTGTCCATCTGTTTGTGGATGGTATGATGTACTGAGGTTCAATTGAGTTCCCAGAAATTTAAATAAATGTTGCCAGAAAGAGCTAATAAATACCTTATCCCTGTCAGATACTATGGAGCTTGGAAGACCATGAAGTTTGAAGATATGGTGCATGAATTCCTTGGCTACTGAGATAGCAGTGAAAGGGTGACTCAAGGCAATAAAATGAATATATTTAGTAAGCATGTCCACCACTACCAAAATGACAGTCTTCTTGTAAGACATAGGCAAACCCTCTATGAAATCCATAGAAATGTGCTGCCATGCTCTCCTGGAATTTGAAGTGGTTGTAATAGTCCAGCAGGGGAAGAATGATCATTCTTATTGCATTGGAAAACATCACAGGCAGCAACAAATGCGAAGATATCTTCCTTCATATGAGGCCAGTAGAAATAAGCTTTTTCTCTATTGTAAGTGCCCATCATCCCAGAATGTCCTCCTACAGCTGAAGTATGCACAGAGAGAATGATGGTTTTCCTGATGTTCATGTGAGAACCAACATAGAGTCTAGACTTGAATCTGAGAATGCCATCTTTAAGTGAGTACAACTTGTTGGTAGGAGTGATGAGGAGTTCAAAAATTAATTGTTGGGCATGAGAGTCCTCAGTGTAACTTGCAATAATATCCTGACACCATTGTGGCTGAGAAACTGCCATAGCTTGACATGTAGAAGCATCATGAGGAAGCCTATATAAGGCATCTGCCACTTTGTTTTCCATTCCCTTTTCGTACTTGATAACATAATCCAGTCACATCAATTTCATGAGCCACTTCTGTTGCAAGACAGTAGTAAGCCTTTGTTCCATAAGATACTTCAAGCTTTAGTGATCTGTATGAATAATGAACTGACTATGAGAAAGATAGTGCCTCCATTTTTGGACTGCCATGACAATGACCAATAATTCTTTCTCATAAGTGGATAAAGCCAATGCTTTGGGCCCTAAAGCTTTGCTATAAAACGCAATTGGTCTTCCATTTTGCATCAATACTGCCCCAACCCCTGTAGAGCAAGCATCTGTTTCCAGTGTAAATGGTTGAGAAAAATTTGGAAGAGCCAGAACTGGAGAAGAAATCATTGCTTGTTTCAAAGCAGAAAATGCTTGTAAGGCTAAAGGAGACCACACAAAAGAATCTTTCTTCAACATATCTGTAAGTGGCTTGCTGAGAACTCCATAACCCTTGACAAATATTCTATAATAACCAGTCAAACCCAAAAAAAAACCTCAACTGCTTCAAGTTAACTGGTTGTGGCCAAGTTTGCATTGCAGCAATTTTATCAGGGTCAGCAGCAACTCCTTGTGAAGTAATAAGATGGCCCAAATAATCCAGCTGAGGTTGAGCAAAACAACATTTTTTCTTGTTGGCAAATAAGGAATGTGCTCTCAAGAGTGACAAGGTTTGTGTTAAGTGTAATACATGTTCCTCCACATATTTACTATAAACCAAAATGTCATCAAAAAAGACTAAGATGAACTTCCTTAAGTAAGGTTTAAAGATGAAATTCATGAGAGACTGAAAAGTAGCTGGTACATTTGTAAGGCAAAAAGGCATAACTCTAAACTCATAATGACCCTGATGTGTTCTAAAAGCAGTTTTGAAAATGTCAGATAAATCCATCCTGATTTGATGATAACCAGAAGTGAGATCAATCTTTTTAAAAATGATTGCTCAATTTAATTCATCTAGTAACTCTTCAATTAGAGGAATAAGAACTTGTCTTTAATTGTGATATCATTCAGTTTCCTATAGTATACACAAAATTTCCAAGAGCCATCTTTTTTCTTAATGAGTAATATAGGTGAATGGTAGGTTGGGAAACCTACAATAAAATACTGCAAGTGCACAGCGTCTAACTAGTAGACAATGGCAAGTACAGGTCGTTCCCACGAGGAGTGTGAAATACTCTGCTAACTAATACCAAAACTAAATAATCAAATAAGTAATGTTTTAACGATTTTTAAAAGGTCGGAACAAAATGAAATAATAATAATTTTAACAATAAACAAAATGAAAACGGGTTATCAGGGTTTTCGGTTTCCACCAATTAAATCGTGTGAACTCTACTAATTTTTATATATTACTCAATACAAATATTGAAATTGATTTCATGTCTCGGAAGATAGTATGTTAAATTCCAAAATATTGTTTCTCCCTGTAAATTCCTTCGCTTCATCGGTAGTGATTCTATAAAGCATTATTTATCAATCCTAAAGCATATCACGTCAAAGAATTTAACCCAAGCACGCCATATCAATTGAAAAGCATAAATAATCAAAATAATCACATGAACAATTATACACCAAGCTATATGAAGTGAAAATACTAATCAATCAAATCATTATTAAAAATATCATCGTAGAGAGTACACAATTGAATTGGTTTCTATCTAAACCCTAATATGGATCTAGTTAGCCATGGCTTTCTCAAAATCCATAAACAAATATCAAATAAAATCAATAGCTAATCGAAAAACGGAATTGAAACAAAACTTCAAACCGTAAACGACTGTGAAGCCGCAACAGCAGCAGCCTCCCTTCCTTCCTTCTTCTCTGTCTAAGGCTCTCGCCTCCCATTCCCTCTTGTTCTCTGTTGTGTGTTTATATAGTGCTGCCAAGCATTCCAAAATAAGACCCATCCGATGACTCATATCTATATCTTCCTAGGCCCAGTCCATTAACACCAGTTTTCAAACTGAGCTCTCTTCCGAAGTCAGCAACAACTCAAGGAATTTGTCGCAGTTCATACTCCCTATCGGTTATTACTTGTTCTTCTCGCTAGGCTACAACACATATCCCTCATCCAATACAGAATCCATCTCTGCCAATCGATACCACAGTTCTAGATTCTTAGTTTCATCGACGTCACATCAGCTTTGAGTAGAAGACTACTGTCATCTCCTTTCTTCGACGACTGCAACAGCTCCACCAAGTTCAGTCATATTCAACAGACGAGCATCTTTCCCTGGCTATAACACCATCGTTCTCGTAAGTCTGTTGCCCTCCTGCCATCTCTGTTCAAACCAACAACTACTGACAATCAAACTCAGCCAACTCCTAGACCTAGACATGTAACCCACTCGAGCGACTATATAAACTCCATTTTTTCTGCTGTACCACCAGCTCGACTCCATTCATGCAAACACGATCTGCATACAACCCATTTTCAGGCCATATAAACACCAGACTCCGTCCACAGCCAACAACATGCATCTATACTCTTCGCAGCATCAGTTTCTCCTCTGAATTTCCACCTGAAATCATGATTCACTTCACCGTTCAACAACCCAACTGGCAGCAGCATCCGCTTATATTTCATTTAGTTTACCGGCTTGAAAACTCCATAAAACTCTGTCCAAGGCTGAATCCGGTCCATCCCCCCTTTCTCTTCAGTACCCTTGCCTTGGTTCGACAGCAGCTACTTAGAACTATTCTTCTGGTTTGATAAGAAAATGAGATGTGGTGTAGACCTTGACACGTCACCCCCTTTGACCACTCTGTGAAATGATAAGGTGCTTCTCCAGAAGTAACTTGTCAGAGTGCTCGACCAAATAAACGAGGATAATTCTCTGTTTCCGTTAGCATCGTTCCTTGGCCGCGAATGCTGCTGATATATGAAAATATCAGGCCAGCTGCATTTTGTCATTGTGGTTGCTGATACATGGAAATACCAGGCCAACCCCATTTCATTATTCTCGTCGCAAATACTTATTTCTCCAAAAAACACCTACAAGACATAAAATATCAAAATAAACAAAACCGAGTACTAATATTACAGAGAATTGAGACTAATATAGACACATAAATGCGTCTATCAAATACCCCCAAACTTATTATTTGCTAGTCCCGAGCAAATCAAAACTACAAAATAAAATCCTAACTCACTTTCGCAGGCATCGTCGATTGCATTTAACGTATGCAATAAGCCTTTAAACCCCTAGGTGTCCCTAGTGGCCGAGTTATAGTCTCGGGAGGGCTTACAAGAGATATACCCACAAAACCTTAATACTCCAGACCCTAGCTATCTACAACGAACCTTGGAAGGCACTAAAGAATCTCCTTGGTTGGCATACTTATTGACTACAAGAGGAAGTACCCTGATGCGAAATTCCAATTGATGTACACGAGTTTGCACTCAAGCATACTAAAATTCATATATAAGTGACAGAGCTCTACTCAGATAGTTGCACTATGGACATCATATTCGGAGTCAAACTAATCACATGGAAACATTAAGAGATGGATATAGAAAAACATAGATGGTTTTGATGTTTACTAAGTGTCAGGAAATGTAAATCATTCACACAATGAGATATAAATTGTTCAATAGCTTATTGCTGAGGTGCATGCCCTAAATCAGGCTCTAAATCAGCGGTAATAACTTCGACGGATATTGGTTCAAATTCAACAAAATCAGACACACAAACAGATATTGGCTCAAATTCATCCGTGGAACAAAGGCTCAATGGCGCAATAATATCATGACTAATTGACTCATTCTCAGAAACAACAGTTTCAGTATTAATATCTCCAAGATGAAAACAATCATAACTTGATAGCTTAAGGGTCAAAGTCGGAGCTTCCTCGACTGATGGAACTAGTCGAATCTCGGGCAAAACTAGAGCTTCTAGTTTGGGCTTCCATTTATTAGTGTCTAGCAGCGGTGTGGAGTCTAATAAGGCATTAACTTCACAAATAACACTATCATCATCAAAATCATACCCAAAATGAGCTAAGCAAACCTCTAATGGATCTTCCAAGTTGCTCTTGTAAAAGATTTGTGAATCCATACTTTATTTTCACCCGCAACACTTTCTAAGGTACCTAAAAAAAATAAAATAAACTGCGTAAAAAGGAACTAAAAAAAAATCTAAAAGAAAAAGAAGAAAAAAAAATTATGTAAAAAAAATGAAAATAAACTATATACAAAAATTGATATCAATCAGAGTGTATTATGCAACCACTCCCCGGCAGCGGCGCCAAAAACTTGGTAGGTTGGGAAACCTACAATAAAATACTGCAAGTGCACAACGTCTAACTAGTAGACAATGGCAAGTACAGGTCATTCCCACGAGGAGTGTGAAATACTCTTCTAACTAATACCAAAACTAAATAATCAAATAAGTAATGTTTTAACGATTTTCAAAAGGTCGGAACAAAATGAAATAATAATAATTTTAACAATAAACAAAATGAAAACGGGTTATCATGGTTTTCGGTTTCCACCAATTAAATCGTGTGAACTCTACTAATTTTTATATATTACTCAAGACAAATATTGAAATTGATTTCATGTCTCGGAAGATAGTATGTTAAATTCCAAAATATTGTTTCTCCGCTGTAAATTCCTTCGCTTCATCGGTAGTGATTCTATAAAGCATTATTTATCAATCCTAAAGCATATCACGTCAAAGAATTTAACCCAAGCACGCCATATCAATTGAAAAGCATAAATAATCAAAATAATCACGTGAACAATTATACACCAAGCTATATGAAGTGAAAATACTAATCAATCAAATCATTATTAAAAATATCATCGTAGAGAGTACACAATTGAATTGGTTTCTACCTAAACCCTAATATGGATCTAGTTAGCCATGACTTTCTCAAAAGCCATAAACAAATATCAAATAAAATCAATAGATAATCGAAAAACGGAATTGAAACAAAACTTCAAACCGTAAACGGCTGTGAAGCCGCAACAGCAGCAGCCTCCCTCCCTTCCTTCTTCTCTGTCTACGGCTCTCGCCCCCCATTCCCTCTTGTTCTTTGTTGTGTGTTTATATAGTGGTGCCAAGCATTCCAAAATAAGACCCATCCGATGACTCATATCTATATCTTCCTAGGCCCAGTCCATTAACACCAGTTTTCAAACTGAGCTCTCTTCCGAAGTCAGCAGCAACTCAAGGAATTTGTCGCAGTTCATACTCCCTATCGGTTATTACTTGTTCTTCTCGCTAGGCTACAACACATAGCCCTCATTCCAATACAGAATCCATCTCTGCCAATCAATACCACAGTTCTAGCTTCTTAGTTTCATCGACGTCACATCAGCTTTGAGTAGAAGACTACTGTCAGCTCCTTTCTTCGACGACTGCAACAGCTCCACCAAGTTCAGTCATATTCAACAGACGAGCATCTTTCCCTGGCTATAACACCATCGTTCTCGTACGTCTGTTGCCCTCCTGCCATATCTGTTCAAACCAACAACTACTGACAATCAAACTCAGCCAACTCCTAGACCTAGACATGTAACCCACTCGAGCGACTATATAAACTCCACTTTTTCTGATGTACCACCAGCTCGACTCCATTCATGCAAACACGATCTACATACAACCCATTTTCAGTCCATATAAACACCAGACTCCGTCCACATCCAACAACATGTATCTATACTCTTTGCAGCATCAGTTTCTCCTCTGAATTTCCACCTGAAATCATGATTCACTTCACCGTTCAACAACCCAACTGGCAGCAGCATCCGCTTATATTTCAGTTAGTTTACCGGCTTGAAAACTCCATAAAACTCTGTCCAAGGATGAATCCGGTCCATCCCCCCTTTCTCTTCAGTACCCTTGCCTTGGTTCGACAGCAACTACTTAAAACTATTCTTCTGGTTTGATAAGAAAATGAGATGTGGTGTATACCTTGACACGTCACCCCCTTTGACCACTCTGTGAAATGATAAGGTGCTTCTCCAGAAGTAACTTGTCAGAGTGCTCGACCAAATAAACGAGGATAATTCTCTGTTTCCGTTAGCATCGTTCCTTGGCCGCGAATGCTGCTGATATATGAAAATATCAGGCCAGCTGCATTTTGTCATTGTGGTTGCTGATACATGGAAATACCAGGCCAACCCATTTCATTATTCTCGTCGCAAATACTTATTTCTCCAAAAAACACCTACAAGACATAAAATATCAAAATAAACAAAATCGAGTACTAATATTACAGAGAATTGAGACTAATATAGACACATAAATGCGTCTATCAGTGAAGCAAAAGGACTATGACTCTCTTGAATCAACCCAGTATTAAGCATGTCCTGAACCAACTTTTCTACGACTTCCTTTTCTAACCTCGGTTAACTACGGTTAAGCCAACATGGTGTACACGTCTAGGTGCGGCTACATAAACCTAAATGTGGGTACATTTCATTTGTGTATAACAAGTTAAGTTCTATCTAACGGTTGAAATATATTAGCTTGAATCTAATAAGTTTTTTCATCTAACGGTGAATATTGAATGCTTTGTTACCAAGGTAACTTAGATCGCAAACCATGATTTGAAAACTATATAAAGGAGAACTCTAGCAACTGGGAAACCTAATCCCCACACCTCCTGTGTGATACTAGTTGCATAAGCTAGAGTCGATTATCCTTTAACCTTATGTTTTTCAGGAAACCCTGTAGGTTAACGACTTGAAGACTTCATTGGGATTGTGAAGCCAGACCCAACTATTTTCTCAGTAGTTGTGTGTTCTGATCTTAATTCTACTATCGTGATTGAGTATTATCTTTGCTAAGATTTGCTTGAGATTTATCTCCGATAGGTAAGATTAAAAGAAGTCACAAATATCTTTGTCTTTAGTTCGGCAATATCTTGTTTCGCTTCCATACCATTAAGATTATTGTGAGGTGATTGATAATACTAGGTTGTTCTTCAGGAATATAAGTTCGGGTTATCAAATGGTTCATATGCACCTTGATTTATCAAAAGACGGAACAAAACTCATAGGTATTTCTATGGGAGACAGATTTATCTATTCCAATATACTTTTCTGTGTGAGACAGATTTGTTTATCAAGTCTTCGACTTTGGGTCGTAGCAACTCTTGGTTGTGGGTGAGACCATCTAAGGGAATCAAGTGCGTATAATCCTGCAGGGGTTCAGAGACGTAAGGAGCGCAACTGTACCTTGATCAGTGTGAGATTGATTAGGACTCAACTATATTCCAGTCCGAAATTCATTGGTAGTAGGCTAGTGTCTGTAGCGGCTTAATACAGTGTGGTGTTCAAAGCTGGACTAGGTCCCGGGGTTTTTCTGCATTTTTGGTTTCCTCGTTAACAAAATTTCTGGTTTCTGTGTTATTTTTTTTCCGTATTATATTTTGTTATATAATAGAAATATCACAGGTTGTGCGTTTAGATCAATCAGTTCTTGAATCCGATTTTTGTATTGTTGATTGAATTGATTGACACTTGGATATTGGTTTATGATACCGTCCAAGTTATTTCTCTTATTTAATCAGGCTCGCAAATTGCTATTTGTTTGATTGCGGATTGAATTGACAAATTGAGATATAAACTCTTTGATATACTTTTTTATAGATTGAGTCTAAATGTCTAGTTGATTCTCTTGAAAGTATATTGGAGTTTGTCTATTCATATTTCCAAACGAAATATTGGGTGTGGTTGTTAGACCCCTGCTTTTTCATTTTGATTCGCTCGAATCGATTCACGAACATTATATCCACGGTTTGCAAAAGATTGCATTCCTTATTACATTAATGTATTGGTTCATGACATAACCGATTTTATAACATAACTCACTCAAGTATGCAAACGGGTACGCATACCTAAGTAGTCGGACATGGACTGTGTTCAACAGTACGCAAACGGGTATGCATACTATCACACATCCAAACATCAGTTGAAATCAGTAGCGTACGGGTATGCATACCAAAGTTCCCGGACTTCAATTGAGTTCGCCAGTACGCGTACGGGTACGCATACCAAGGCTTCCGGACTTCACCTGACCTTGAAAATACGCACACGAGTATGCATACTACACAGATCTTGGATCAACATATATGCAAATACGCATACTATGTCTATGATACAATTAAGGTAAGTGTTCTAAACTCCATTTCAATCATTCAAACATTCTTAAAAGACGACAATATCTGTCTCACACAAACTATTAGCTCCAAAGAAATTTTCAAGTGATCGAATGATCAATACGAAACATTCTGAGTCTACATCAAATGATTGTCTTACACAAATCATATAAGATGTTACCATGCGATTTTCACATGATCATATTTTGACTTTTATCAAGAGTATAAGATGAACTTGGTTAAAGCGAAATCTTACCAACACATATTTCGAGAAATATGTAAGCGAGTTAAACTCAGCCCGAAATATCAAATGTGTATAAATCTAATACTATATAGTTAAACGACTTTTGTCTCAAATAGGATATATAGTAGAAATATACTTTCCTAGTGAGAGATGATTTTCAGTCTCCATATACCTTTTGTTGATGAAGTTCCACAAGCTCTCCTTGGTAGTTTTTCGTCTTCAATTGATGAACGCCGTGAAGTCTAAAGCTCAACTACACAATATATCCTAGTCCGAGACATAGCTATAAGTAGACTAGAAATCAAGACTTATAGTTTTGATCACTAAACTTGACAAACAAGCTTGAGATAGCAACGCTTGCGATTTCGACCGAGCAGTGCTCTAAAAATCTCCTCCTTTGTCAATTTTAGTGAAAAAACTATCAATACATATGGATTACAAAATAAATAAAACTTTGTAGCTTCTCATCCAAATGCTTGATCTCCTTGGTTCTTCAACATTACTCTAAATCTTCGTTACTTCCAAGTACTCCAGTGATTCTGAACGTGTTCAAATCAGCATCATAGTTGTTGAAGATCCATAGCTATAACAATGAGAAAACAGTTGCTCTCAATCATTGTTATACAGTGTCATAGTATAATTACACAGATTCAAAGTTCAGTTGTACCACAATTTTGACAATAATACTATGGTGATATGTATCACTCCCCCTTAGTCAATACTTCATCTCACAATGAAAATCACTCCCCCTTACATAATGATCTGTAAACCATATGTATTTGTAGTGTGAACTACACATTAATTCTCCCCCTTTTTGTCAATATAAATTGTCAAAGGTACGAAAACTAGTGGGATCCTAATGAAATTTCCATAGAGATACTTCATGACCAAAAGAGAACAACATATCAACTTATTTAGATGCAATCATATAGCCGAAGCTAAATGCATTCATCAAGGAGTTTCTAAAGATACAAGAAAACTCCTACAATATTCCATATCCGCACTCCCCACAAAAATTTTGCAATTAAGCACAAGTTCAAAAAGAACTCTCCCCCATAAAATGTCATCCCCGAAAGAACAACAAGAGCGACCTTACTTTTACAGGAAAAGAAGGATTTCTTTGGACATAATCAAATCACATGAAACATGAATTTGTATCCAAATATCTCAATTGAATTAACCACAAAGGAAAAGATTAATACAATTGGCCATGCTCAACATACGAAAACTTACGGAACAACGCATTACTTTCACAAAGATGTGGATCAGGGAAAGACCAATACTGCGGAATAATCAAAGATTCATTCTATTTTTCATCACTATTTGCACAATGACGTATAATAGACTTAATCTTTGGTGCCAAAAGTTCATTCTATATTTCATCAATATTTACATAAAGATATATGATAGACTTAATTTTTGAGCATATATGGGAAAGTCATACTTCACGGACGTAAACACACATATCTTGTAAAAGTTTGCAATATATAAAACCAATAAAGATTAATATTGCAAAATCATCTTCCAAATAAACTGTAGAATTTAAATAAATAAATCTAAAAACATTGCAAGATGAAAATCGTTGGCAATAGCTATGTGTACTCACAATAATTGCTATTTCAAACCCTAGTTATCCTTCTTAAAACACGAGAATAAATTCTCATAAGAAGTTTCCTAGACAAAATAAAAAATCAAGTTTCTTTGATAACATCATACCTTTGAAAGGGTCCATCATAAAAGGTATCACTGATATCCTTGATTATTTTGACGGTGACGACTTCATGTTCATGAGTTAGAAACATTAACTTTTCGATCAACAATGCGGGCAAGATGCCTAGTTTTGACACAATCCACGATGAGTTTCTTCTGATTCCGAATCAAGATATTTTGATTTTCAAGGATTTTGGTCTGACCATCAATGAGATGATATATTTGCAGTTGAAGATTCGAAAATTCGACCTTTGAGTCATTCTGAAAAAGAATTAAATCCTTGAAAGATTCACTAATCCAGGAATTGTACTCTTTCCTTGCAATCATCTTTTTCAAGACAAGTTCTTGAACTGAATCAGATCCTTTAACGTCTTCTTCCATCTCAAGATTCACCACTTCCTGAGGTCTTGAAGAGTTCTACATTTTTTTTTATTAGGGATGGAAAAACAATATGTAAAATATATGTGTTTATAAACAAGAGGAGAAAACCCTTGTTATGGAAACCCTAAAACTCCCAAGTAAGAACACGGACGTTCGTGGACCGGATGACAAAGGTAAGTGGATCAAAAAAGATCCAAGAAAGAGAAAATACTCTATGTTTTCAAATATCTGTCACCATCATGGCTCAATGAATAAAATATTTAATCAGAGCATAAGGAAGATATATACTAGTTACAAGAAGTCAAGAACTGACTCAAACTTCTCACAAAGGGAAAACACCAAACCCAAACCCAAAACAAATGGTAATCAATAGTATACTTGAGCATCTCGAAAATATCATCTTTGCAACTCTCAAGTTAGATACAAGGATGAAATTAACTAGAGCTAGGCATCAAGGTGAGATGTAATCCCATCATGAGTATTGAGAGATGAGATGTGAATACCATCTAAGAGTTTGAACCTTGTATTTCTTTCCTTCCTTCGGCTATTTCTTATTCCATAAGAATTTGACATAACCGTTTTAGAAAATCCATCAGAGGGATTTTTTTGAGGATTAAGTCTAGGGCCTATGGAGATTGGTTCCAGATTATCAGAATTGTGAGATATCCACCCTCTAGACTTACCAGTTTTATTCTCATACTACTGGGAATGTATGTATTTGTGGTGTAAGAATTTGCACCATGAGAAGGGACACGATTCCATAAGAGATTTCGAGATGAGTGACCATTGAAATCCTTTTTATGAGAGTTCTGGTTTTCTGCAGGAATAAATCCATTATAGATGTCATCAGACAATTTATTTTGTCGACTGTAAAAATAAGTAGATCTCAAAGATCAGAAATCTGTTTCTTTCTAACAAAACAATATAGAACATGTCGATTCTTTTTCCCACAAAAATAACAATATCGTGGATCAGAAACATAATTCTCTTGACTCATAACCTTTTCCGACACATGCGAATTTTGCAAGTGATTCAAAGCAGGTAATTCCTTGAAGTGAATTTTCTTCACGCTTGGTAATACCTTATGAGTATTTGAAAAAGGTATTGAGGATGACTTGCTCATTAAAACAGAGTTTTCCTTTTTCAAGGTGTCACACTATTCTTGGGCACATCGAAGAGATGCAGCAAGTTTCTCTTTTTCAACACGATGGTTGTTTATGTCTGATGAATGATCCTTGATTAAACGTTCTTCTCTAATTGAGTCTTATTTAATAGTATCTTCAAGCATACTAATCTTTTTACGCTGTAGAGTAGTTTCTTGAACTAATTTTTCGATATTGTTAGAGAGAGATTCAATAAAGCAATAAAGTTCACGTTCTCTCTCAAAAGTCTTCTTAAATTCATCAATGAGATGATCATTCTTTTCTTCAAGTGTCTTGATTTTAGAAACTTGAAAAACAATGCTTTCAACAGATTTTTTTAACGATCTGGTGAGTTCCATTTTAGATTCTGACAAGGTGTCAATTGTCATGTTTTTACCCCGGGATTCAGAAGAATCTGCTAAGGAGTTATCCTTTGAGGTAAACCCAAGACTTTTGGCATAATCAAAAACTTTAGAAGACATCTCAAAGTGTGTTTTTGTGAGATACTTCTTAGGTCCATAGAAATCAGATTGCCACAACCACATACTTATGAGGTCTTAAATGTGTTTTCTTGCTCTGATATACCAATTGCAAAAGCGGGGGTCTAACAACCCCACCCAATATTTGGCTTAGCAATCTGTATGGACAAACTCCAATTTACTTTCAAGAGCATCAACTAGACAGTCAGACTCAATCTTTAGAAAAGTATATCAAAGAGTTTATATCTCAATTTCCGAATTCAATCCGCAATCAAAAAAATAGGAATTTGCGAGCCCAATTGAATAAGAGAAATAACTTGGACGGTATCACAAACCAATATCCAAGTGTCAATCAATTCAATCAACAACCCAAAGGCCGGATTCACGAACTGATTGATCTTAACGCACAACATGTGATATTTCAATTATATAAAAAAATATAATGCGGAAAAGAAATAACACAAACACCAGAAATTTTGTTAACGAGGAAACCGCAAATGCAGAAAAACCCCGGGACCTAGTCCAGCTTTGAACACCACATTGTATTAAGCTGCTACAGACACTAGCCTGCTACCAATGAACTTCAGACTGGAATGTAGTTGAGCCCTAATCAATCTCACGCTGATCAAGGTATAGTTGCGATCCGTACGTCTCTGAACCCCAGCAGGATTCTATGCACTTGATTCCCTTAGCTGATCTCACCCACAAAAAGGAGTTTCTACGACCCAAAGTCGAAGACTTGATAAACAAATATGTCTCACACAGAAAAGTCTATTGGAATAGATAAATCTGTCTCCCATAGAAATACCTATGAGTTTTGTTTCTTCTTTTGATAAATCAAGGTGCACAGGAACCAATTGATAAACCGGACTTATATTCCGGAAGAACATCTTAGTATTATCAATCACCCCACAATAATCTTAATCGTATGGAAGCGAAACAAGATATTGTGGAATCACAAACGACGAGACAAAGATATTTTTGACTACTTTTTATCTTGCCTATATGAGATTAAATCTCGAGCAAATCTCAGAGAAGATAGTCTCGATACGATAGAAACCGGCAAGATCAGAACATGCAACTACAGAGAAAATCGTTGGGTATGGCTTCACAATCCCAATGAAGTCTTCAAGTTGTTAACCTACAGGGTTTTGGAAAAAACCTAAGGTTAAAGAAGAATCGACTCTAGTCGCAACTATTATCACACAGAAGGTATGGGGATTAGGTTTCCCAGTTGCTAGAGTTCTCCCTTATATAGTTTTCAAATCAGGGTTTGCAATCAATTTTACCTTGGTAACAAAGCATTCAATATTCACCGTTAGATGAAAACCTGATTAGACTCAAGCTAATATCTTTCAACTGTTAGATCGAACTTAGCTTGTTACAAACAAATGAAATGTACCTTTATTTAGATATGAGTAACCGCACCTAAGTGTGTACACCTTGTTGGCTCAACAATAGTTAACCGAAGTTATCCATATGATCACTTTCATATCAACCTTATTCATCTTAACCATAACTAGTTCAAATGACTCAAATGAAACTAGTTCTAGAGTTGTTCAATTGTTTATATTCTCATAGAAGTGTACAAGACAAAATTGAAGCAAAATCGGTTTGATTCACTCGAATCGATTCATGAACATTATAGCCACGGTTTGCAAAAGATTGCGTTCCTTATTACATTAATGTATTGTTTCATGACATAACCGATTTTAGTTAATAACTCACTCAAGTACGCAAATGGTTATGCATACCTAAGTAGCCGGACATGGACTGTGTTCAACAGTACGCAAACGGCTGCGCATACTGTCACACATCCAAACATCAGTTGAAATCAGTACACGTACGTGTATGCATATCAAAGTTCTCGGACTTCAACTGAGTTCGCAAGTACGCGTGCGGGTACGCATACCAAGGCTCTCGGACTTCACCAGACCTTGCCAGTACGCATACAGATATGCATACTACACTAGTCTTGGATCAACATATATGCAAGTGCGCGTACTATGTCTATAATCCAATTAAGGTAAGTGTTCTAAACTCCATTTCAATCATTGAAACATTCTTAGAAGACGAAAATAGTTGTCTCACACAAACTATTAGCTTGAAAGCAATTTTCAACTGATCGAATGATCAATACGAAATATTCCGAGTCTACAACAAATGACCGTATCACACAAATCATATAAGATGTTACCAGGACATTTTCACATGATCATCTTTTGACTTTCGTCAAGAATATAAGATGAACTTGGTTAAAGCGAAAGCTTACCAACACATATTTCGAGAAATATGTAAGTGAGTTAAACTCAGGTCGGAATGTCAAATGTGTATAAATCGAATACTATATAGTTATACGACTTTTGTCTCAAATATGAGATAGAATAGAAATAGACTTTCCGAGTGATAGATGAGTTTCAGTCTCCATATACCTTTTGTTGATGAAGTTCTACAAGCTCTCCTTAGTAGTTCTTCGTCTTCAATTGATGAACATCGTGAAGTCTAAAGCTCAACTACACAATCTATCCTAGTCCGAGACATAGATATAAGTATACTAGAAATCAAGACTTATAGTTTTAGCACTAAATTTGACAAACAAGCTATAGATAGCAACGCCTTGCAAGTTCGATTGAGCAGTGCTCTAACAGACTATGTGAAATCATCGAAACAAATTGATATATTTCTTTTAAGTCATGAATTATCTTTTGAGAATTCATTATGATCCCATAGTTTCATACCTTTGCCAATTTAAATTGAAAAAAATGGGGAGAATTATCTAGTAGTTCACACTACATACATATGGTTTACGGATCATTGTGTACGGGGGAGTGGTTTTCATTATAATATGGAAGTATTCATTACAGTATTATTTCAAAGTTTCGATGCAATTAGACTTTGATTCTATATAATAATACTATGACACTGAATAACAATGTTTGAGACTTTTGTTTTCGTATTGTTATTGCTACAGATCTTCAACAACAATGATGGTGAGTTGAACACACTCAGAATCGATGGAGAACTTGAAGTAACGAATAATTCAAAGAAGTTGAAGAGCCAAGGAAATCAAGCATGATGGATCAGAAGCTACAAAGATTATTTATTTTGTAACCCATATGTATTGATAGTTTTGTTACTAAAATTGACGAAGGGGAAGATTGTTAGAGCACTGCTCGGGCGAACTCGCATGCGTTGCTATCTCAAGATTGCTTGTCAAGTTTAGTTGATCAAAACTATATACTTGATTTCTAGTCTACTTATAGGTATGTCTCGGATTAGGATATAAGTGTGTAGTTGAGCTTTAGACTTCACAGCGTTCACCAATTGAAGAAGGAAATCTACTGAAGATCTTGGAGGATCTTCATCAACAAAAGGTATGGGAAGACTAAAACTTATCTATCACTCAGAAGTCTATTCTATTATTTATGCTAAAGACACTAACTCGTATAGCTATATAAACTTTTACATTATACACATTTGATATTTCGAGCCGAGTTTATCTCGTTTATCTATTTCTCGAAATATGTGTTGGAATCTTTTAACTTTAGCTAAGTTCATCGTATACTTGACGAGTTTAGTTGGAGACAATTTATTTGTTGGAAACTAAATATTAAGTCAAAGATGATCATGTGAAAATTACCTTGAGCATCTTATATGATTTGTGTGAGACAGTCATTTGATGTTAACTTGGGAAGTTTCGTATTGATTGATTAGTCACTTGAAAATTACTTGAAGCTAGTGATATGTGTAAGATTACTATTGTTGTCTTCTAAGGATGTTTCAATGATTAAATGAAAGCTTAGAACAACTACCAATACCTGGATATAACACAGTATGTGCACTGTGAAGTTCTAGTTCATTTCCGGAACTCTTGGTTGCGAACGAGTTTACCTGTGAAAAGGCCCGGAGCTGTTGTTCGCGTAACCTGTTTGCGAATGGCTAGACAAAGCCAAGTCCGGAACTGTTTTTTGAGTACCCTGTTTACGAACGGTTGGACAAAGACAAAGTCCGGAACTGTTTTTCCTGTACTCGGTGGTCAAGTTCTAAAATCGGTAAGTATGGATTTTTATACTCATGAACTCAGGTTCGTTTGCGAACTAAAGTCCCTGGAACTTTAATGGAATAAGGTATGTGAACTAGTTTTACAAACCATGGCATTATGTTCATGAATTGGTTATTGTATACGCACTTTGTACAATTGCAAACTAAACCGATTTTGTTTCAAATGGTTTATATATATATTTCTATGAGATGATGAACATTTGAACAACTTTCTTGAAACACATTGGATTCATTTGATTATCAATCATGATTAATTGATCATCATATTTGATCTAGTGAGTCTGTAGGGGTGCAGCAGCGAGCTTCTCTACAAACCTTTTCGGTGACATTAACATGTAAAGATTTAGCTTAGTTCTCACAGTTATAGTCAAATTCAATCTCGAACTTAGGAATGTTATCAGATGCATTTTTTGAGCAGGTTAAGATTAATCATGGGAGTAAAAAGTGTGGTATCTATCTGTTTGGACTGCGGAAAAAGACAATGAAAGTCTCGCAACTTTCGACTAGAAATTCCGTCAAAAAGTCGGTGAAGGTAGCGCAATTGATGTTGGGCTCATCATCGAACCTTAAAAAATTCCTTGCCTTATTGCAAGATCACTTGCTTACTTCATTAGAAAAATGACATTTACAAAAATGACATTGTCTTGAAGCTTCATACATGCTTTCTTCATCAGAACACGAGTGATCATGTTAAATCCGCTTTGCAGGATACCATTCCATGAAACTGGCATTCCAAGAGTGCATAACTCCTGAATATCAATCAGTAAAGTTCGAGATTGATTAACAATTACAGCAATAACAAGTCCATCTAAAACATCGAAATCCAAGTGTTGCTCACTTAAGAATATCTCACTAGGGTTTCAGACAGCTTGCAGACTAGACTGTGAGATTTCAAATACTCCAAGCTCATATGTGGATCCAAACGTCGGTTTTTGACTGATCGAAGGAATCGATGAGACGAATTCCTCTCCCCATCCATATATAAAACAACATCCACAATGTACTCTAAGACACGAGGTCTTGCTATCTCACCAGTTTTGGTCACATTGCCTATCAGAAATATAGGTACATCAGTGCATTTTGTGTATCTCAACAGAGTATAAGTGAATTCATTTACCTGCATGATATGTCATGTACTTTCAGGCACTCCCTTTAAATACATTGTTCGAATATAATCAACAATAAGTGCCCGAGGAGAAAGTAATCGAGATTTGTCTAGTATATCCTTAATATCCGTACTCGAGTACAATAGCAAATCTTCGGTTTTGATTCTCATTCCCATACGATGCGCTCTATTATCAATTTGCTAAACACCTTCTTTACCAGAGATATATAAAACTGGAGTTGAGACACCAGAATCACCTCATCGGGCCACCATTGCAACAATTTGCAACAACAATGTACTTATCCTCGCAATAGGATCACCACCAATTAAAACCAAACAACCAGGGACAAGACCACCTCCAAGCATGCTAGATACTTCGGCACCAAAAACACCAGACAATGGGATTTTCCAAGTTAACTGATTTAACCCCTTATTCACGGCAGTCAACCTCTGAGGCCTTAACTCATCTGGTTTACGCGGTACAATCCATAATTTCCTTGATTTATCTTCAAAAAATTAGTCTGTGACACTGACATCTGAGTCATTGTACCCACAACTTCACAAGATTTACAACTTCCCCACCATTATGAATAAACCCATATTATTATACTCTCCCCCCTTTGACGTCTCTATAACGACATCTTGTGATTTTGACTTGAACCTAGAGTTTCCAATCTCAATTTCCTCTTCTACATGGTTTCTAGTTTGACTAACAATCGTAGTTCTTCCTGGATGCTTGTTTTGAGAATGATTTTTTTGATGAGAAGACGAAATTGGGGTCATTAGGATGCAATTTTGTTTTGAGGTTGAGATGGTGTTCTCTATGGTGATACAGATTTTGAAAATATAGGATAACTGAGATTTCCATTCTGATAAAGAGAATCTAAATTTATTTGGTTCTATTTACTTTCTAGGGTTTTTCTGAGGGAATTTACGTCGCTTTTATTCCCGCAATACAGTAGAAACTTTGAAAAGACGAGGGTACCCAAATATACCTCAATCTAAAACATTTCCACCTATGAGTCCTTTCACCGAAAGTGATTGTGTATGGACTGAGTCGAGAAAATACAACTAATCGGTTCACACTTCGTGTGATCGTCTATGGATACGAGATCGAGATAATACGACAACAAGATAACTTGCGTGATTGACTATGGATACAAGATCGAGACAATACAACAACGAAGTATGATTACTTGATAATAGGTTCGGACTTAACCAAACACAATAGGATTGCTATTAAGTAATTAGGAATTAACGTTTGTGTATTTTACTTCTAATTATAATAAAAAAAATTATAATTTCGGAAATAGAAAAGTAAAAGACACAACAAGATTTTGTTAACGAGGAAACCGCAAATGCAGAAAAACCCTGGGACCTTGTCCACAATTGAATACTCTCAGGATTAAGCCGCTATAAAAAATCTAAACCAACTTCGTATAGTTGAGACCAAGCAACTAAACCTATAGTTCACCTATTTTCGTCTGTATCCCTGCGCCTCCAACTTGCAATAAGTCACGCATTTGGATCAATTTCTTTGGTTCGTATTCCAAACTGTAAAGGAACAACAAATATGTTCGGTAACAACTCTTTTCAATCAAGTGATATGAGTTTGACAAAAGGCTCTTCCGTTTATCCCAATAAACTCCTTTGTCGGGTTCTTAGATCAATCTATTTAACATCTACCAAAGTAATTGTTTAGACTATGCAATCAATAATAGGATCTGATCAAGATACTAAATACTGATGTCGATCTACTCAACTAATAAATCCAATCGATCAAATGATAAACCGATTATAGTTGGGTCCCCATCCGATCAAGTTTTGTGTGCACCACAGATTATGAACTCAAATAAGAAATCTTCTTTGTCTTCAAATCTTCTTAGATCTTCAATAAACACCTGCACACAATCAACTCGAATCTCTTGTGATCAATCACACACAAAAAGAATTATGTTAACAATGGATCATCGCAAGACGTCTTTAGATCTACAAACAGTTGTAAAGATCCCCGTCGAAACTTCGATCTAATTTGAATGAATCTTATATCAGAAGAGAAGATTCTCAAGCATAAACAAACTAGGTGCAATCAAATTTCAACAACCGTTAGTCAATCAAATCAATCGAAAACTAATAATAAACTACAATTATCTAGTTTCGCACCAACGGTACTCGTAGAGCTTCCTAATCGCAAAGAAGTCTTTAAAACGAGCGGTCGTAAGAGATTTCGCCTAATTAGGGTACTTTCCTCTCTGAATAGACGGATCCACCAGTAATAACACAACAAGGTAGTTTTGTTGGCTTTGAGGGTTAGTTTGCTCGAAATGCAAACTTTAATATTTATAGACCAAGGAAGTTTGGACACCAAGGAATTTCCAAAACCGAATATTCTCAAAGATATGCAATATATTCCCAAAATCGGTTTTCATAATTCCTGGAAATGCTCTGTTCAAATATTAACCGAAATCTCAGTAGAAAATTTCCAATTAGTAAATACACATTACCAATTATTATTTTCTAAAGATATGCATTTAATTGCTGGAAATTAAAAACATATAAAACTAAAAACCTTAATTAAAAGATTCTCAAATTATTTCGATCCGGGATTGTCTTTTAGTTATTAAGGAATATCTTTGAACAATAATAGATAATAATTATTGCACGTGTTCAAAGTATGTCGACATTTTTACTTTGTAAATCCTCTTTCATATTTACAATCTTAAAACCGATTTTCCACACTTCCAAACAAGTTTAGAATTGGTTCATCTGAATTCTAAGAACTATGTGATTGATCAAAAACATTTAATCACCATTCATGGGTTTAACGGTTCTACCAAAACAAGTTTTGGTTCTACCTCCAAGTGGCTACTAGGATCGGTCACATTAGTTTCCTAAATTTTATTAACTAAGTACCAGGATCGGTTACCACTATTTATGGTACTTACTTGTGATCGGTTGCACAAGTTATAGGATCGGTTACACCAATAACTAAAACCTGTTAACCTACTACAAGGATCGATTACACATCTTGTGATTAGCCCCAACCAAGTTCTAGGATCGGTTATCCAATGACTAGGAATGGTCACACCAATTACAAATATCGATCATACTATCTCGGGTGATTACTTAAGATTGGTTTCACTAATAAAAGTCGATACATAAGTCAGGCCTTGTGGTTAGTTTTACCAAGAACATAAACAAGTTATGAGCGGTTATACTAAACACACATATTGGTAATCCAAAGATTTGCAATGAATAACAATACTAATAAGCCTAGCTATTTCCCTTTCGATTCACAAACAAGTTTATGAATGTACTTCCTTTAAACGAATGTAAAACATTGTTTCCTATGACGAAATATTCAACCATACTCATACACATAATCGCAATAGCATTCATACAATTATGTCGATGTCTTATATATGAAGTTCAAAAGATAGGCATTATACTTCTTATTGTATTCCTTAATACTACGTCTAACTAGAGTATAATCATTCACTGCTTCGCAGTTATGTTTTCAATATAACACGACTTGAAAGATACGTTAGGAATGAAACAGTTCAAGTAAAAATATTACTAACCTCAAGAGGAAGGATGATGTCGTCGTTGTAGATCTTTATTTCTTCACATTCTTCAAGTCTTTGAGTAATACTTGTATGTCTCATATCCTAATAACTTTATATCTAACCTATACAAAGTTGACTCTAGTAAATAATCAAGCGACTCTTTAAATAAATTTTGGTTCACTAAAATATGACAACCAAACTTGACATACCAACGCTTGGTGGATTCAACCGAGCAATGCTCTAACGATCTCCCCCTTTTTTTCAATTTTAGTGACAAAACTCTTACATCATATGGATAAACAAATTACAAGAATTCATTATACATACGCTTGATTCCAAGTTTCAACAGCACAATAACCTGTATACATTCAATCCACAAATGCCGATGTTGACATTATAATAACAAAGCTAATACTCCCCCTAAAGGTAAGATAGGTAGATTTTCAATCCACACGTATTTGTTATTCCCTTTGTAGTTAAGATAACCACAAGTATGAATATGATATGTTACTCCCTCTTAGTCCATGCTTTACTCTTTCGTTAGATATAACGTTTAAGCACCATTTTCCTTTCCTTAGTGATACAATACCAATATCACTTGTTTACTCCATATATTTCTCCCCCTTTTTGTCACAAAATGATAAAGGTACGGGCAAATAAAGGACAATCGAATATTAAGGTTAGAAAACCGAAATCAGACATCCCATAAACACATAGCAATAATATAAAACATTCAAGCACAGGCTATGTAATCGAAAAACTATCACAAGAAAAATTATAACATAATAATTTTATACATAAATAAGATAGTTTATTCATAAATAAGATAGTTTATTCATAATAGGCCTTATACAATTATTGAAAGAAATCAAAAACTGAGTCGGGGACAACGTGCCAAATTTATGATTCGCTAAAATTATAAGATAATACTTTTTTGATATGTAGGCCCCGTAAGAAATATTAATAATGCAGTATATATATTCAATACATGAATGATTTACGAAGGCTTTTTGAAAAATGATTTAATTGTCTTCTGTTTTTTGCTAAAATCGAAATCGCATTGAATTTCATCTCTAATTTTTCTTATCATTGCAAGAATTTTTGGTGTTGTTGGATTATCCTTCTTGTGCTTGAATAATGCTCTACGAATTTCATCGGTCATTGTTGATTTTTTTAACACCTTTAAGATGGGAAGCCATATTTATGTGTATGATTTGTTTGTGTTAATTGATGTAGTTTTGAAAATGATAAGTGTAAGTTCGTTCAAAGACTTGTAAAGATTTGATTTCAGACTTAATTTTGGTTTCACTTAATGTTACGAGAGACTGGGACTCAGGATTCCACCAATAAATCCATTCATGCGATTCATATAGTTATTCTAGACAATTATAGCTCAAATAGAATATTGACTTTGTTTCTTTGCCAAGGTAGATTTTTGAAAAGCAACGACTGTAAACCTAAAGCATAGGATATCAAAAAACTTAACCTAAGTATAACCCATCAATTGAAATCACAACCGTTCAATAAAAACCATAAAACAATTAATAATCCTTGCAGAAAGTCATGAAAGAATTAAATATAATTACCACACGCATGAAATATGGCTTCCTCCGTCATCCCAGTGTTGGGGTTTAGCTCCTCATATTATTCACGTGCTCAAAATAGTTGTTCATAGCTCAAATAGGTGAAAAACAAGAGAAAACTAGTAAAGCAGACAGTTAGCAACGCTGCAACGGTGTTACAAACAGCTGTTACAATGGGTTGAACTGTTACAGAGAAAAGATGACAAGCTTATGATATATGTTATTTATTATTGTTGAACAATGATACTTCTGTTATGCTGTTTGAAAAAGACTGTCTCTGCGACTGTCCTCGTCTGTCCAATGTTCTTCAGCTTCGTCTTCTTCCTCCTGCTTCAGCATCAGCAGAGAGCTTCTCTGCAAGTCTTCTTTCTTGGATTCTCTGGCCCCTGACTAGACCCCTAACTCCTGATATCCTTTTCTGGAACTCGAACCAACTTATATATACCCAGCAGACACAAAAATCCCGAGTTAATCTCCTTTTTTTTCAATCAAAAGTCTCGGCTTTTCCTTTCTTTCCAAACACGAGATTTGTTTCCCTCTTTATCTTTTCTACGCGTCCCTAACAGAGAGTCCCTTCTCACCAAAACTCTTTCCAAATATAAACTCAATCCAACAGGGATGATATTATCCCTTTATCTCACGTAAATTCTCTTATTTCAATTCCAGCAAATCCCGAGTATCTCCTTATGTTTTCGAATCCACAAGCCTTACCAATCCTGTTTGGCTTAAACAGGCCCGAACCAAGTCAATTTGACGAGAAAATCCAACAAAACCTGCCCAGAAAATCATCAATATAAACCCGAGAAAAATACCTTTCCTTAATTAACTAAAACTCAATATCCAGCCAAAGTTCTTCCATTCCATCACCTATACCGACATTGGATTGCCAAAACATGCTTAGACCATGAGAATCAACGTTTGAATCTCTTTGAAACTGGTCCAAATCATAACCCCTAAATCTTCCAGAAACTGCACCTACTTTCCCGCCATTTTTGAATTTCAAACGGAGAAGATGGTGTGCCCCTTATCCTCTGGGCACCCCTTAGTAATTGAGGTGCCCCTTATCCAAATGAGGGGTTTCTTTAGTAATTTTTTCCCACGAGCGAAAAAAATACTTTTCGAGCCAATTTCGCCGCAAATGCTTATTTCTCCAAAATTACCTACAAAGACATAAAATAACCAAATAAGTATAAAATCGAGCACTAACAATATATAAAATTGAGATATATTAGACACATAAATGTGTCTATCAGTAGTATTATTTCATATTGTGTCTATATAAAATATTTTTTATTTGTTAGTAGTATGATTTCATATTGTATTTTTATACGAAATATTATTTTTTTTTGATAAAAATTTATTTAGAAAATATGATTTGGTATTGTGTTTATAAAAAAGTATGATTTGAAATTGATATTGTGTTTATATAAGAAATTAAAAATATGATTGGATATTATGTTTATAAAAATATGATTTGATATTGATATTGTATTTATATAGGAAATATAAAAGATATGATTTGTTTGCTACGGATTAGTGAGTACCCACTATCATGACCACATCCTTCGCCCATCTACCCAGTAGTGGGTAACTTTGTTGTAGGCAACATAACTACTCTAAACCCTTCCCGTATCAAACAACTTGTGCATCACAAAAATGCAACATACAGTTTTGAATGGTTATTGAAAATAGGGAAATTTAATCCTTACATAAAAGATATCACCTATAACGACTTCTTTTACTATCGCCATAATAGAAGGTGCGACTGTTCATAAGTGGAAAGAAGTTGCAGCGAACTCTCCTAAAAAAATATTCATGAGAGTAACCCTTAGTTTTGGGAATTCTACTACTCAGGAAGGAAACACAACACTCCAAGCATCATTCAACTCCATGTACCTAGGGGATACTACGAAACTCTGCTTGTGATGAAAGAGAGGTTTCATGAGTTTGGTTTGAAGAGTAGAAATTGTACTGAGACGAGTTGGGTTCTCTATTTTGGTAATTTTCCAGTATAAGACCCTCTTAACTTATACTAATAGGAGTATAGGAGCCACTACCTTCAAGGTAAAATCGTATTATGTAAGACACCTCATTTCCAAAATTGGACTAAAGGGTTTTGGAAAAGAGTTTTAGAAATAGAGCATCTTGTCATAATATTCACTCCTTATGTATGAGATTTCAGAATCAACAATTCCATGTCCACATAGAAATGGAACTCTATATATGATTAATTATGTGGTAATTTATAGTGAACAAGGGACGAAAAGATCAAAAAAGTATTTTAGTTGGATGTACTAATATGAGTTATGAATGCAACTTTTATTCAGAATAAATAAATAATAATAATTAAAAGGTACCTTTTCTTGCTGGGTATGAAGGATGTAATTGAACTTCTTCCCGTTTTTTCATATTGCTCTTAGACTGACTGACGACATCCTATTCCCTGAACGACTTGATCCCAAGTAGGTTCATATCCTCAGTTTTATCTGTCAGCATCATAATCTCCTTAAGGTAAAGTTTTCTATAATCAAAATCTTGTTTCTGGATGCAATTGGATATGGACTCAGAGAAGGTATTCTGTTATCTACTGGAAACTCATGAAGAATGGATGATATAAAATCTCTTATACGATTCGTTTGTCTTCATCAATCATGACAAATTATTCATTTTTACACCACCGATACCACTAACAAAATATACCAAAATAAATTATAAGGATGCAATCTTAATTTCCAAATAAAATGCTAAAGACTAGGTCTAGGAGCATCTTCGTCCCCCTTGTAAGCAAGTAATTAAAGAGGAAATCATCGGTTATTTTTGATAAAAAAAAATGCCCGGTCTTTCATCAACCACTCAAGGATTGTCACCAATCATATAAGTGGAGGGAAACATCACACTTGACCTGAAAATAAAAATCATCAAAACTGATATTGCATAGATGCGTTCTGATATGACTGATCTAGTAAATCCAGTTACAACATGCACTTTCCTCATACAAGGATATATATAGGGTGAAATTCTGATGATTATGATTGTGTTACCTAGTAAAAACACAAGAGTACGTGTTCCACATCTCAAAACTTACAAATATCATTAATTTACAACTTCTGGAGCAATACTACCTGCCCAACCGGAATATATTTGCACAGAGGAAAATAAAGACTTGTGCAGATCCAGTCTTTTGAAAATTAAATCAAGCACAACTTATACAGAAAATTTAAACTCATAATATGACAACTACCTCTAAAGCCATAATTAAGGTCGGTCATACACATATACCGCCAACCAATAAATGCCATACATTTTCAGGCTGTCCCGGACTGAAATAGAGTACAAATTCCACATACGCACACACAAAAAAAAAACGTACATAAAAACTTAGAATCACAAGTTACATATTCATATTCAAAACAAGAAACAAGCATTTGATCAAAAGGAATCTCGACTCACAATCTTTAATTAATCTTGGGGTGCTTAAAGTCACGATCGTCTTCTTAAAGAACAACCAAAAAAGGATGTAATGTCCTTGCATCTATACCTTCATTTTATAAATGAATTCCCACCTTACTAAGGTTTCTGTTCAGTAATTAAAGAAGAAATGAGGCTATGGAAACACCAAATCGAGGTAAAAAGGTTCAGATTAAGAAGAATCAAAGAAAAATCGAGTTACCTGAACATGATTAAATAATTCTTTCTCAACGTCCAACCAGTCCATACCTGTTCACAAAGATTTCATCCGCAGTTTTGCCTTTAGCCAATTACTCTAGGTCAATATTCCAATCTTCGTGAAAACAAACCTTGTCTTTCAAAACATCCTCGACCTTGTTAGGACACAAGGTTCCAAAACCATTTTCATGTTTCATGGTTACATGCCTTCCTACTTTTCCAAAATTATTTATCATTGAGCATGCTAGACCCTTTGAAAAATCATCTCGTTCGAAGGACATAATACAATGGTCATCATCACCGTCATCACATCTTACTGCTTTCATTGCAACATTATCCATCCTTCCCTAGAAGATCCCCATAAGAGATTGAAGAAAGGGAGGAAAGAGAATGGAGGCAGAAAAGAAAAGAAAAAAAAATGAAAAAGAAGAGTAAGAAACCCTAGTTTTCTTCTTTCTTAAATTTTTTTTTTCTAAAAAGATGTATCCAAACTTAAAAATGTTTTGGGAATCGAAGAAATCGAACATAGGACGTTTAGTACTACTCCTCCAACTCCAACCACTCCTCCACGAGCGTTTGTAGTAATATTTCACACATTCATACTCACCATTAAATCTTTTTACACCCTCATGTTAAATGTTATTTTCCTCCATATATACAAATACTAGTGTTTTTAGGATTATAAATACCTTTTATTTTATTGTATATAGGCCGAATTTTTCGTATCGAATTTATATATCTAAAGAATTATACACGTACGTATCCCATTCCGAACTATTGTCGGGTTAAAAATCGTTGACCGAACTTGACTTTTGCGAATCCGAATAATACACGTATGTTTTTCGTTCCATATGATTACCAAACTGCAAATTACTAACTAGGAAAGAAACCCTTCCAAAATATTTATGGTTTCCTCCCTTCGTGAGACATATTTTGGTAACCCTCAAATGGGGATAAAAGAATTAATTGAGAGATATGATCTACTAATCAGATCCTTGGTAACCTGCTAAGGATTTTTTTTCTAGGCAAAGTTACCATGTACTTTTAATATTAATTAAAAACCTAAAGAATTTACTATATTACGCCTTGTCTAAAACCATTTCACTTTTATCCCCTATTTTCTCTACTCTCCACCGGCATTGATTGTTTACATTACTACTAATTAATTTAATTGCCAGTGTGAAAAAACAATGTATCATAATATGAACTTTCATTTTTATTGATGAATTAATATACTTTTTCTAGTACAATATGATTTATTTTCTTTTTGTATAGATATTTTTTCGCATATAATATCATTATGAATTCGATATTTTGGTAAGAATTTTTAATAAATAACTCCTTAATTTCAATCGATTCATATAAACAATAGAGATAGGTTTAAAATGCTAATTATTTTCTCTAAAACCAAGAAAAGGAGATCTTGATATATTATGTATAGAGATAAATATCAGTAGGAGGGAAACAATGGAATGTTGTCTAGTGGACAATCATATTTTAAAGGTGGTGTGTGCAACCACTAATTACTAGTTTCATATACGTATAAACACTCTTTAAAAAATAAAGAAAACGTCGAGCATATTGTAGACACATAAAAATACCAGATTTGGAGTCCTCCTAAAGCCTCCAGGTACTATGGGTGCTATGTGTGCCAATTAGTATACCCCATAACTTATTACATCTTTAATTAACAATGTTCTTTTCAGAAATACAAACACTTTTCTCCTCTGTTGAAACCGTACCGCTGTTTTCTTATGCACGTTCTAACATCCATCTAGATATTTGTTCTACCCTATTACGTGCTATTAAATTCTTGTTAATTAAACTTGTATCGATCTATTTTTTTTTTTGGCTTTTAAGTTGATCGCACATATATAAATATGAAATGTTTAAAAGTAGTAACTAGTAGTCTAATGTGATCAAAGGAACATCCTCATACATATATATATATATATATATATATATATATGTAGGGGGATTAAGATAAATATTACTCGATTAAAAGATACGTTATTAAGGTAATGCGGCCCGAGAAATTTAAAACCAGTTGTTTTATTTCAAGAAGAAGTTAGTTGTCTTGTTTCTAAGTGAAGTCAAGGGACTTCTTGATATTTGATATTGCATTTGGCTTCGAACTACTAATATTTTGAATTTCACTGGTTACTTCTTTAACTAAGATGAATCTAATCTTGAGTCTGACTAACAACAAAATCTTCCCCGAGACTCTCCCTTGAACGATGCTCATCCGCCTAACTGGCTTGCTTTTGCAAAAACAAAGGCCTATAAATGTGTGCATATCCGCCTAAATCTCCCTTTGATGATGAACGTGAAAATTTAGTTGCTCTTTTGAAATAAAACATTCGAGAGAATGAAGAATTATGAAATGAAGCTGAACCCCGCCAAGTGATTGTTCGAACTCACTTCGAGGAAATTTCTTGGATATATGATATTGCACAAATTAATTGAAGTTAACTAGGAATAGATATGATTGATACTTGAGAAGCCATCACTGAGAAATAAGAAGGATATACAAAAGCTTACTGGAATATTGGTCGCTCTCAATAGATTCATCTCGTGTGATTTTAATAGATGCAAACCATTCTTTAAAACTCTGCACAAGGTAGAAATAAGCAAACAGTGAACTTCACATTTGAGCGAACTTATTGGGAGAAATTACACACAGTCCAAACTAGTCAAACTCGTAAAAGACTACAAATTACACAATCACAACATACCATTCCGGACTACTATATTAAGAGAAAATCTGTAGAGATAAATGAACTATAAGCAACATACCAGTAACTCGGGAACACACTTGACATCATCAATTGATCTGCCATTAAATCTATACTTTCTTTGAAAAATTCTTTCATTCCTTTACATCTACGCAAACTATTAAATAGTAAAAGGGTTCAATATTTGTACTATTTGATTCAACCAAGAACACACGATAAGAAAATTCTAATAATACTTAGAAAAGTGGAAAAGGAAATATAAAGCCTTGTTGTCATCCTCCTCCGCCCTCTCTCCTCTTTCCTCTTCTCTCTAACAGTTATTTTCCTTCATCTTCTACAATCCTCTCCGGCTAACTTTCATAATGCACTGTGAGTAGTTCAATCTACATGTGTTGATTCCTAAGCTAGGGGAACTTTGAAATGGGAGAAACTGATAAGTGCACAAGATTTGACTGAACTTATGGTGATTGTGAGGGAATAAAATAAATTTCTAAACTTCTTTTCTTTGGTTTTGGATAAGTTAATTCATTTTTCCTTTATAACTAAAATCATATGCATTTGACATCCTATTTTCATTCCTCTTTCTTTTCAAACATATTTCTGGATTTGATTTCATGTTTCTCGATTTATTGCATATTTAGTATCTATTAAAAACCCAAAATAGATCGACAAAGGATTCATTCATATTACAGATAAAAAGTAGAAGAGAAACCAAAGGAGAACTAATAATACATAAAACTTATACTTTAAAACATTAGGACATGATTTAGAGAGATGTGTAGTAATTATACTTTCACTAGAATTCGATCCCTTCTGCTAAATCCCCCTGTTCCATCTTCTCATAGTGATTCTTACCCCTCTTCTTTAGATACTGTATTTCTCTCTTCTGAACGTAGTAATAATCGGATCCGAAAGGAATTTCCTTAATATAAATCTGAGCATCTAGAGATATCCCCTTCTATATCTTAAACTGAATAACCTTTTTAGCTTTAGACCCGAATTTGTTTTTCTCTTCTTGCTTGAGGTTGCAATATGCTAGGTACTGAGCCTGAAGGAAAATCTCTCTGAAGCATTTTGCACACTGATAATAATGAATCCGATGGAGATGATTTTCTCTGCATCGCATGATTCTAGTAGATGATACCAATGCATCCTTTGGAACTTGGCTATGATCACAGTTCATTCTGCTTTTTGTTTTCAATCTCTAAATATTTTGTTTCTTGTTATTTTCGTTGTGGTTTGGGATCTCCTTGTTTTGGAGATATTTATTTAACCTTGTCATTGATGAACTCTTAAAAGATCATTAATGCCATCCTTATCTTCCCCTACTAATTTTATGTCTGTGTCGCTTCTTCTGGTTTGTGATGTCTAGAGTCTTTGAATCTAGAGTAACTACGGTGGGTCTAATATGTTTTGATCTTCTAAAAATTAATTGTATCCAAATTTAGATTTGATCTCCTTTAATTTCTCTTTAATAGACATAGAAGGAAAACCTTTACTGTTTTAACAATTAATAGAAACAAAGCCCCCTTATCAAAGTTGTTAGTAAGGAATAAGTTTTTGGAAAGTAGAAAAACAAGACTTAACTTAACAATAGAACTGAACAAAATCACAACAAGATACATGGCAGATAGATCATTACATTCAAATAATTACAAATCCTAGTTTTCTTCTACCTTCTTTATGGCATGTGGCCTTCTTTAAAATTAAAAGAGAAAACAATGTAACATCCATCTTTGCATGTGCTTACCCGACTCTATAAGTCTGAATATCAACCTTTAGTCTAAAAAGTTATTTCTCCCCTTGCTTCTGCAGCTTCAGCGGCCTCATACTTTCCTTTGCCCTTGTTCCAATTGTACCTTGATTCTATCTTGAGTGCGTAACCATAGTCAAAACCTTGAGGCATCTCGCTATAGAGTATAGTAGCATCAATTGGTATTCCTTGCTTGATCTGATTCTCAGTTGCTGCCCTAATCTCTTCTCCAAGCTATCCTTTATCTCTGGCCTTAGATTGCAGTAAGCCAAATACTTAACCTGGTGTGCATACATAAATAAATCAGTACCCCACAAATAACAAAAATAGTAATGCAACCTATGCAGATGATCTTCCCTGCACCGCATAACCCTTGTCGTTGAAATAGGAGCTCTTTCAGGAACTGTGTTATGATTGCTAGCCATCTTGCGAATTTCTTTAGTCTTCTTCTGTTTAGTTTGTTTATTTGGATGAAAAACAACTCTTTTTATACTAGTTTACGGATAAGTACCTATTAATGTTTGTGTATAGCCTTCTCTTCTCCCTTATTCCAATGCCTCATCTCAGTTTCTCTTCCTATTCTTGGTCTCTCTCTGATTTAAATCTCTTAGCAGCTGTGGCACGTCTTCTCTCTTAATGAGACTTGATATTTCTGTAATATTTCTTTCTATGTTTCTGTTTAGTATTACCTATAAAACATAGGAATCTAAAACACAAGAATAATAATTTAGGAAGTCCGATATGGGCTTAGATACACGCAAATTAAGCTCATATTCTTTATCTGATGGTCTAAAACTCATACAAAATTAGGTGCATTAAATGGTTGCCTAGTGAACTAGTATATGTAAAAAACCGTTTCTTTTCTTAGATGTGCCATAGATTAGATAAAGATCACTACTCTTAATTCTAATTTATTTTTTCAAATTTGACTTCATCTCTCTCGACTTCTGCTTTTGTGTTGCACCTGTTAAAAGTCACTTTTTTATCCTTGTTTTGGTTGGGGTTGTGTACTTGTCTTGATAGTATCCCCTTTAGTATGTATTGTAAATCCTCTACCTTGATCCCTATTCAATCTTCCTGATCATAGATGTGACCTTACTAAAACACATAGGCTGGTATCTCCCAAAATTTGGCTAGTCAATTTTTTTTTCTTATCCCTCCTACATGGGTTATAACAAAATTTAAAAATTTCCGTTGTCAACCTCCCATTGGTTAGAATTAAGGTTACTTTATTTCGATCTTTGTTTCATTCACGGGTGCTGATATCCTAGGCCGTTGTGCAATTTGCATCCTTTCTTCCCTTTATTTAGTCTGCCATTCTCCTCTCAGCTACCATTCCTTTACTTCCTGTTTCTCTCTTCTTCTTCTTGCAATGAGTGAACCTTTCAACCTCTATAAACATCTTAGTGGTCTTTCTCTAGCTCAAAGACTAGCCAATCACAGTACTAATATCGGTCTTCTTCCTACCCCTCCTTCCTTTATTAGAGATTATGGGATCAAAGATCACAGTATTCTTACTAGGGTTTTCTCAACTGAGATTCTTCACCAATGGGAAGTTAGGGGAGCACTAAATAACTTTTGGGGGAATCATATTATTTTCCAAATTAGGGAAGTAGATCCAAACATGTTTATTATCTCTTTTAGAAATAAAGAAGATTTTTACTAGATATCATCTAATGGACCATGGTATCCATTTGGCAATGTACTTGCTGCTACAACAGCTTTTCAAGGAATGAAAATATCTACTGACTTAGTTAAAGAAATTCCGATATGAGCTTCTATCTCAAACCTTAAATGCGAACATCGTAGTGAAGAGATGCTAGGATTAATATCAAGTAAGGTAGGACATGTTTCTAGAATATGTAAAGGATCTGAGACACCAAACTGTAATCCTAGAATTCTCCTTTGGGTAAATATTAAGAAACCTCTTGTTCATCATCTGCTAGTTAAAGTAAGACGTTACCCTGTCACTTCCATTTAATTCAACTTCATTAACCTACCCTCAAAGTTTTGCTCTCACCGTCTGCGATTAGGACACAAAGTAGGAAAATGTGCACTGCTTCATGGAAGACCTCTTGAATACATTTATGATATCACAGTCGACTCTCCGTACCCAAGTGATGATACGAATTGGTTAAACGATGTCCTAGTACAAGTTTGGAATCCTAAAGACAATTTTGATCATAATGGCATACCAGTACCCGTGCAAGACTATTTAAACCAGCCTGGTGTGAGAGAAACTTTTCATGATATTTTTAGAACCTATGTTGATGAAGAACCTGCATTGCAATGTGATAGGCATGCAATTCTAACTAGTACTCAAACTCATCCATTTAATTCCTATGAAGTTTTAGGACCTTTTATCATTAATGAATCTGGATCTTCTAATGAAGATATTCCGCTGGCATCTACTTCCGTTCTTGGTAAACGTACCTTCCCGTTTAACTTGCCTGAAAACTATATCCCGTTACCTTCTTCTTCTGATGAATCGCTCTGATACGCTAACTCAGAAACGTTCCGGGTTCTGGCGGAATCGGAATCGGAATCCGGTGCTATTGCTAGTCTTGAAGCGGGTTCGGAGCAGGACCTGGACATACTGATTCAAGTAAATAGCTCTCCAATTAGGTCAATCAATGAGAATTCATATGGGGTTAATAGAAGACTATCCTTCTCTTCTCTTGTTTTGGGAAGAAATTCTCTAGAATCCCTAACTGTTCCTGCTTTACATGTGAGCTCTTCTATTAGATCTCCTATTTTCTTTGATCATAAAATTTGCATTGCATCATCTTTTCAAACACTTGTAACTCAGCCAAAATCATCTTTCAAAATTTCAGTATCTGATTTCCTCTCTTCATCATCTTGTGAAAACCTTTGCTCCATTTCCTCTCAAGACGGAAAAATGTTTACAATCAATCAATATGAGTCAAATATAACTGACAATCTTGCAAGTTCAAGCACTTATCAGCCAATTCCTTTCCCTGAATTAGTCCCCTCAATGCAACAGGATGAGACACAGGTACCTCTCTTTCATAATATTTCAATTACATTTATAAGTCCTTTAATTCTATACATATCTGCTTATATTAGCTTTAAAATTTCTCATTTGCTAGTTTTACTTTTATATATCTGAGTCTGAATGCTTTTGAATGCTTGTATTACTCCTCTTGATTTGCTATAGGTAACATTTTAAACTCAACCTTTCTGTTATTTTTAGCATTATGAAAATTCTTGCCTGGAATGTGCAAGGATGTAGGAACCCCTTAACACAAAATCACCTAAATAACCTTCTTAATAAAGAAAAACCAAAAATCCTATTTATATCTGAAACTAAAAATAAAAGAACACTTTTTAAAAAGCTAGTTTCATCCTTCCCTAATTACCACATAGTTGACTATAGTTTCTGCAGGAGGATTAGTTGTAGCCTGGATAAATGGTTTCCATTTTAAAATTGTGCAATGGAATATTAATATGATTAATATCATTGTCAAAACTTCATTTGATACCGAAAATGGGTCTTAACATGTTTTCATGGCAGTCCATATCCAACAAATAGACACATAGCTTGGGACTTCTTAGAAGAAATTAGTAAACAAGTGTCCCATAGAATGATGCCTTGGATTGTAATAGGAGATCCCAACATGATTTTCAACCAATCAGAAAAATTAGGAGGATTACCCTTTAACAAAAATAATAGTGAATACTATGCTAATATCTTTGAAAGATCATGACTATATGACGTAGGCTATATGGTAATGACTACACATGGTACAATCATAGGGAAGGAAATCAAAATATACATGAAAGACTAGATAAGGCAGTGATCAATTCAGATTGGCACTCTCGATTCCCAAATGCTTCCCAATCACATTTGGTAACAGTAAGATCAGATCATTTCCCAATTATGTTATCTTTAGATTCTCAAACATCTAAAACTGATTGGGTCTTTAAATTTTATGACACCTGGCTGAAAGACTTATCCTGCTTACAAGTCATTCAAGGTTCTTGGAAGGACTCTAATAAGTTAGAAGCTTCAACTTGTCTAGTACATAACCTTAAACAGGTAGGGATAAATCTAGCTGATTGGAAAAAAAATATTTTTGGTCTACCTTTTAAAAAAATCAATAAACTTCTTAAGGAGAAATTACAAGAACTAAAATCCCTTTATGACACTCAAGAAGCCATATCCAAACAACAATCCAGAGACAACATAATCAATTTAGGAGAAAGGAATACCAAATACTTTCATACTATCACTTTGAGAAGAAGAAAATGGAACACAATCCTAAGTTTAACTAAAGACAGGAAAGAAATTCACCAGTCTTTAACTTCTTACTTTCAATCTACTTTCTGTGAGGCCTCTTCAGAAGTGGAGTTATCAAATCCTATTTTTAAAGATATCCCGGCCACTATTTCCACATATGACAATGATAGAATTCTAGTTATCCCATCTAAAGAGGAAATTTTCTTAGTTCTCAAAAACATGAAACCTAACAAATCACCAGGAACTGATGGCTTCCCAGTTAGTTTCTTCATTCATAACTGGAATTTGTTAGGAACTCAAGTTACTGATACAATCCAAGAGTTCTTTAAAGAAAAAGTTATGAACCCAGACCTAGACATAACACATCTCTTTCTCATTCCTAAACTAAAAAAATTCTAAGAAGCTTAGTCAGTTCAGGCCAATTGGCCTATGCAATACTATTTACAAAGTCATTTCTAAACTAATATCCAACATAATCAAACCAACCTTAGAAAAAATAATATCCCCATTCCAATCAGCTTTCCTATCTTCTAGACAGATATCTGACAACATCATAGTAGCTCATGAGATCATACACCCCTTTAAAAAGAAAAAGGTTAAAACAGGAGGCCTAGGAATCAAAATAGATATGTCCAAATCTTTTGATAGGGTTAATTGGAGTTTTCTTTTAAATGCTTTAAAAACTTTTGGATTCAATGATGAGGTGTGCAAACTAATAGAACAATGTATTTCAACAACTTCCATTGTTGTTCTGCTGAATGGTAGCCCTGGTGAAACCATCAAACCTACTAGAGGTCTTAGACAGGGTAACCCACTCTCACCCTATCTTTTTATTATTTGTATGGAAATTTTCTCTAGGCTCTTGCTAATACAGGATCATAAAAAAACCCTGCATGGTGTTAAAATCGCCCTTAAAAGTTAGTCTATTTCTCATCTTTTTTTTGCTGATGATTGCCTTCTTTTTGTGAAAGCAGACTTAGTGGAATGTAGAAACCTACTATACACAATAGCAACCTTTAGTAAAGTGTCTGTACAAGTTATAAATTTTGAAAAATCGGGAGTTTTTTCTGAAAGAAAGTAGAACCTAAACATCAAAGGATGATATCCAAACTACTAAAAATAAAACATATCAACCTTAAAGACCCATATTTATGAGCCCCTATGTTCATGGAAAAATCAAAAATAAAAACTTTCACTCCTATTTTAGAGAGAATGAAATCTAAATCCAAAGGTTGGAAGAGTCTGGTGCTTGCTCAACCCTGTAGATTTGTACTCAATAAAGCAGTTCTTTCTAGTATTCCATCTTACTTAATGGGGTGCTTCTTGCTTCCTAAAAATATAACCAATAAAATAAATGTCATACAGAGAGACTTCTGGTGGGGAAAAGAGGCTGGAGGGAGGGGTTTTTATCCCAAAGCTTGGCATAACCTTTGCAAACCTATTCTTAAGGGAGGTCTAGGCTTCAGAGATGCTAGAAAATTTAACTTGGCTATGATAGCCAAAATAGCTTGGAGACTGTTAAAAAAGCCTAATGCATTATGGGTCAAAACTTTGAGCCCAAAATATTTCAGAAATAAATCACCTTTTAGGTCTAAAGTTAACTCTAGAAGCTCTTGGACTTGGAGATGCATTAAACAAGGACTAGAATTAGTACAAAAATATAGTATGTGGGAAGTAGGAAATGGCCAAGACATAAACATTTGGGAAGATAATTGGATTCCTGGATTAACCCAAAATCTGCTATATCTAAAAAACTCCAGTAACTGTAATCTTGTTAAAGTATCTGATTTGATTGATTTTGAAACTGCCTCTTGGGAATTTACACTTATTTCCTCTACCTTTCCTAGTAGCATTGTTAACAAAATTAAAGAAATTCACCTGTTTAGAAATCCCAATCATGAACTTAGGAAAGACTAAATAAGGTGGACACTAACCAAATCAGGAGAGTTTTCTGTTAAATCTATGTATAGCAAACTAAATGAAAGTAGTTTGGATATAACCAGTCTATCCTTACCCGAATATTTCTGGAGATCTCTCTGGAGAATCAATATCTCTGAAAGAATTAAACTCTTTTTGTGGAAATGTTTACAAGATACTCTTCCCACTAATGCTAAGCTCTACGGAAAAGTAAAAGATGTTTCCCATATCTGTACTATGTGTAAGAATGATATTGAAACTACAGAACACCTACTATTCCACTGTCCTTATGTTGTTTCTATTTGGAATTCTGCCCCTAACCCTGTCTCTTTGAACATTGATCAATCTAAAACAATTCTAGATCTTTGCAAGACTTGGATGTCTAAACCTAGGCAAGATATTTCATTAAAAATCCTCCTCACAAAAATGTGGTTCATTTGGAAGGAAAGATGTGACAGAATTTTTGAAAACAAAACTAAGGACAATACTGCTTTAAACTTATTAATCTTAAGACATATTGAGTTTTGGTCCACAAAAAAGGAAGTATTCCTAAAATTAAGCAGAGAAAGAAAAACAGTTTCACATAGAAAGCTCCAAGCACTGGAAACTTGAAGTTTAATGTTGATGCTACCTGGACTTCTAATTCTTTACCATCAACTAATGCCTTTATATTGAGAAGTGAAACAGGAGATTGTGAAGGAGGAAAGGCAGGAACTGCAGCAGGTATCAACCCACAAGAAGCAGAAGATATATGAGTCTGACAAACAGCTACTTGGGCCAAAGAAGAGCAGATCAGGAATTTTAGCATTGAGGGAGACTATGAAAATATCTTTAACTACATAAATGGCCAGAAAGCTGATATCTCTTGGAAAGCAAAAGCGTATATGCGGGAAGCTCACAGATTAGCTCATCTTTGTCACAACTTTTTTGGGTTTTGTCTTTGTTCCTAGACTAGGAAATCAAGTGACAGATAACATAGCAAAATTTGCAGAAAATGTAAAGGAAACAACTCTTAATAGATAAATCTAATATTGGAAGCTCCTCAAGTCCCATATTAGATGGCTCTACTTCTTTTGTAATCTTGACTCTTTCAGAGTCTTAGTTTCTATACAATGCCTTATTTAAAAAAAAAAAAAAAACCTTGTTGTCATTTGTTAAGTATCAATCATCAACTACTCTGATTCACATCCACCGGAGATGGATGCTCAATTCCCAAACAGATGCCATCAATAGACACCCACCCATGATGCCACGCAAACCATATTTTAGGAGGTTGGCGCCCCCCAGACCCCGTTGTGCAACTTTTTTTAAAAATCTTTTATCTAACAAAATTGTATTATGGATTTTTGCACTGTCGGAGTCGCCCTTTCTCAGCTTTGTGGGATGTTCGGGATTGCTCTACTGTGCGTGTTACACGTTGTTTGTTAGGCATATGCTACGCATCACGCGCATATTAACATTTGCGACTCGATTTTAGTTACCTTTCATCAGCTCTTTCTTCCCTTCGGATTCTCTCTCTTCTCTGTAACATTTATTTTCTTACTCATCATACCAATTAGATATTTATATAAGACCGCCATTTTTTATTTCTTTCTCTCTCCGTTTATTTTCCTCATATCTATCAAATCAGAATTTCAGATCAGATCTCTCTCTATATCGGATCCACAGTAAGTTTTTCGCTTCATAAGATCTCATCTCATTTTGTTTCGTTCAATATCTCCTTCTATCTGAATGCCTACAATTTTCGATTCTATTCTAGATATTCTTCGTGGAAATTGAATCTGATTAACATTAGGGACCAAATTAGATACAATTCCAAGTTTGGTAATCGTTGTTTGGATTGAATATTGAAGAATTTGATCAATTTATGTTAAATAATATTTTGAACGCGAAAATCTGATTGAGTTTTAGTTGAAATTGTGAGGTAAACTTGTTCTTTTCAGTAGCAGTAGATCAAGGTTTTTGGTTAAGATGTTGGTTTTTCTGTTGAACTTAGTTGAAAACTTGTTAATGATGTTCACATTTGAAATTTAATCAGTTTTGCCTATATTGATTTGTAGGATAGGATTCTTTTGAATCAGCCAGTATAATGATCTTGACTATTGAAGTGAATTTTGAACCATCCTAGGGTTTAATAGTATATTAGTATTGATTGGTTCGCATATCAATTCGTATATCAGCTTAGAACATAAAATTGTTTTCAGGCTCCTTTTGCTGTTGAGTTGGTTAATAGGAATGTATCAGTCAGATTATAATCGATCAAAATTTTTATCTACTTTTATTACTTCCTGTTATGATTATTGACTGTTTGAATGTTTTGGATATAGCTTGAAGATGGTTGCTCCAATCGACATGGAGGAGGGTTCACTAGAGATCGGAATGGGTAAGCTGACTCTCATGTTAGATTTTTTGTGAATTTGGATTGTTGGAAACTAGGACACACATATTGCATTTCTCAAGTTTACACACCTGAGCTCCCTAGTTATTGATCCATTGGCAAGTCAATTTTGTTATTGTCCTCAACAATAGGAAAAGAGGGGAATTTTTTTTTTTTTTAATTATAAGAGAGAAGGATTCATACTGTTACTGTAGTTGGAAGTTTATTACATCTATAATTATGTATGTAACTGGTTGAAACATACTGATGTTCGTTCATGTTGGTGTACTTTGATCAGCATATTGAATTTTTTTCCTCTTTATAATTATTGCAGAGTATAGAACTGTCTCTGGAGTAGCAGGACCACTTGTTATCTTAGAGAAAGTTAAGGTAGGTTATCTCTCTTCTTTGCCTATTTTGATGGTTATGCAATTTTTCTACATTGGGTGCTATTTTAATGTAGGTTATGCAAGTGATCTTATACCATTTTTTCTTTTCTTTTTCAGGGTCCTAAATATCAGGAAATTGTTAATATCCGTTTGGGAGATGGTACAACCAGACGTGGTCAAGTTCTAGAAGTTGATGGGGAGAAAGCTGTTGTGCAGGTTATCCTAAATCATGCTTTTTCCACCATCTCATAATGGTCCCGTGTTAACGGGGCTTTGAATTTTTAACTTAGACATGTTTCTGATTGTAGATTTTACGTATCTTTTTGGCCAGGTGTTCGAGGGAACATCAGGAATTGACAACAAGTACACAACTGTGCAATTCACAGGAGAAGTGAGTTACTGATTTTTTTGGTCTTTACATGTGTGGATTTCTTGTGATTTTCGCACTCTACAGCTTCGTCGTTGCTTTCTTTTGTGTAAAGATTGCACAGACCACAGAGTAGCTATAAACATTAAAAGTAGCATACCAATGATGCCTTTTAAGTAGCGACATGGGCTCAGATGCACAGTTGAATGTTTAAATGCATATACTTATTTCGTGTTCCTTGTTTTCTTTAGTTTCCTCTAGCGCTGATGTATTATTTTATGAAATTATATCTCCGTGGCTTTGCCGTGAAAGCTTAAAAGGAAATGGGAGCTATGCGGTTGGTTTTCACTTTCTCTTTAACAAAATTTCTTTTTTAGGTTCTTAAAACTCCTGTCTCTCTTGATATGCTTGGACGGATTTTTAATGGATCCGGGAAACCCATTGATAATGGACCCCCTATTCTCCCCGAGGCTTACCTGGATATTTCTGGTGAGTCATTAGAGGAATGCTGAATTATTTACATTCAGATCGTGAAACAACAGTGCATCTATAATTTTTGTGAATGTCTATCTTCCTTTTTCAGGGAGTTCCATTAACCCAAGTGAACGAACCTATCCAGAGGAAATGATCCAGACTGGAATATCAACAATTGATGTCATGAATTCCATTGCTCGAGGGCAGAAGATACCTCTGTTTTCTGCTGCCGGTCTTCCTCATAATGAAATTGCTGCACAGATTTGTCGTCAAGCTGGTCTTGTGAAACGATTAGAGAAAAAAGAAAACCTTCTGGAGGTAGTTGCTTGTTACTGAAAGTTATAACCATAACTATAAGAGGTGTTGAATATATGATTCACTAACATCGTTCAAAATGACATGTGGTACTTTCATGTCAACATGCAAATATTAGTTCATTAGTTAAAAGTGAATCATAAGATATAACGCTGCTGTCAAGTTTTGTTGCTCCAAATATCAAATATCAAAATCTGTTTATAAGCTTTCTAGTTTTTTTTTTCTGCATTCATTCTTTTAACGGGATCTAGTATCTTATGGGTGATCTTTCTACTTAAAATTTGAATTCACAGGACGCGGAAGAAGACAATTTTGCCATCGTGTTTGCAGCTATGGGAGTGAACATGGAAACAGCACAATTCTTCAAACGTGATTTTGAGGAAAATGGATCGATGGAGAGAGTTACCCTTTTCTTAAACTTGGTATGTGTTAACATGGTATTATCGTGGTATAAATGTTTCTATTTAGTACTCAGTAAATTGAAGTTATTAGTTAGTATGTGTTCTATCTTCTCTTCTTTTTTTAATTTTTTTTTTATATGGAGTTAACTTGTTAACAAAGCAGTTGCCTTTTTTTCTTTTCTTGTGCAGGCAAATGACCCAACCATTGAGCGTATTATTACCCCTCGAATTGCTCTCACCACAGCTGAATACTTGGCTTATGAGTGCGGGAAGCATGTTCTGGTTATCCTAACAGATATGAGTTCTTATGCAGATGCTCTTCGTGAGGTAATGAGCTGCTCTGTTCTTTTATTATTCAGTTGGGTCTCGCTGAAGAGAATGAGAAAACGAGAAACTCCTAGTACTTGTAGCATACAAATGGATGGAGGATTATAATTCGTATTGAATGATAAACCCCCACGAGAAAGTAAATTCCCGTAGTGTGACACCCATGAATTGCAGATAAAATGTCACGACGAGATTCTTCTTTAATCTTCTCCTCCGAAATTGAGTTGGTGCAGCTATGTTATTGTGCATAGTATCAAGGTTGCACCAGTTAGTCTCTAGTCTGAGGCATACTGCTAGGTATTCAAACAAGAGTAGGTAGTGTATTCATCTGTATATAAAATTAAACGGACATCATACTTCCTTTTCTCCTAGAATTGGCATTTATAAAAGATGTTTGTAATTGGGGCACCTGTTTCAATGTATAACATGTGAAGGACACAAGTCTTGGGGGACTTTAACTTTTTTGGTTATTATCAAGTTCTCAAGTATCCTCGTATAGTACCATTCAAACTAATCTTATCCAAATAACATTCTATGTCTATGAATATGATAAGTTTACATCATGGTGCAGGTATCTGCTGCTCGTGAAGAAGTGCCTGGAAGACGTGGTTATCCTGGGTATATGTATACTGATCTGGCGACAATCTATGAGCGTGCTGGACGTATTGAAGGAAGAAAGGGATCCATCACTCAAATCCCCATTTTAACTATGCCAAACGATGGTACTGTCACGACATAATTTCTTGTTTACTCTACCTCTCTAACCATGCATTGTTGTTGACCAGTTCCTTTTTTTTTGTATTCACCAGATATTACTCACCCCACACCGGATCTTACGGGTTACATTACAGAGGGGCAGATTTATATTGATAGACAGCTCCACAATCGACAGGTGAAGTAGTACATTTGGGATTTCTTATATTAGTATTATAGTTGGGAGTGATGTATAAAGAACAATTTGGAATGGAGGGTGTTGCAAAGAGAATTACATAGCAGTGTCGGAAATGTAACTGTACAAGTTAGTTCGAGTTCCATTAAACAACCGTCCGATTGTATAAGTATTATTTGGCACTATTTTCGCACATGCCATTTTAAGGATATTTACTTTCTTCACTGAACATTGTCTTATCGTTTTGTTCTACAGATTTACCCACCAATCAATGTTCTCCCATCACTCTCACGATTGATGAAGGTAGTTTATTTCAACTTCTTAAGTTTTACTTGAGCTTGGGGGCCTCTCAGGAAATAAATATTAGGGGGGGGGGGGGGGGGAGATTAACTATACTACTTTTTATCCTTGCAGAGTGCTATTGGAGAGGGTATGACTCGTCGAGACCATTCTGATGTGTCTAACCAGGTCAGTTACTCGAAAAAGCAAATGCCAGGTCACCTTAATTTAAACATACACATTCAGCTTGACTGATGCTGTTGATTATTTAAACAGTTATATGCAAATTATGCTATTGGAAAGGATGTCCAGGCAATGAAAGCTGTGGTTGGAGAAGAAGCACTTTCATCAGAGGACTTGGTTCGACTCATACCCTCTTAACCTCTCTGGATATTCAGCACTTCTGTTTTAAAATTTTCTGTTATACATTATTGAACATTGCTAATGTTAACATTTATTTTTATGAACAGCTGTATCTTGAGTTCCTAGACAAATTTGAGAGGAAATTTGTGGCACAAGGAGCCTATGACACCAGAAACATTTTCCAGTCTCTTGATTTGGCATGGACACTTCTTCGTATCTTCCCTCGTGAACTCCTTCACCGTATACCAGCAAAGACCTTGGATGCATACTACAGTCGTGAAGCATCTAACTGAGATCTATGCAAAGAAAGGCTGTGAATGCCTCTACTCTTCTGTACTGTAAGTAGCATCAGTTTGAGCTCCACGTGGTTTTCTTTTGGTTCCTTTTGCCTCAACGGGAAACAGTAGCTCACCAGTCTCCTGGACGAATAAAGAGGGTGTACCCTGTTCAAGTCCTAAATTATATTTGTTATTCTAGATTTTCTTAACAACAATCATTATTTCGGCGGTGCGCTTTTTTGTAATATCTCTGTACTTATTTATCTGTGTTACCCAGGGGTCTGGGTACGGCTCATACATTCTGAAAAAGGAACAAAAAGGGGCATATATGTTATATGTGCCCTTACTGTATGTGATTCTTGTTTAGTTCCGTATACATATGACATGTATTGGTACGAGTTGGTTGCTATATATTTATGAGGGGTGCTTCCAGTTTCTGTAACTTGGTTGAAATTTGGCAGCTGCATTCTCAATTAGCCTACTTTTGAGTGTATTGTGAGTCACCATCTCTTGATTAGAGTTGGCCACTTAATTCCTCGTATGTTCTTGGCGTATTATATTCCAGACCTTAGCTGGTCCCTTGTTTGATGCCCATATCTTGAGACCCATCAAGAATATAGGACCTGGTAGTTAAGCTGTTTCAAGCTAGAAGACCTAGTATTCTACAAAGGGCCAGATTTCTAACTTCACATTTATTGTAGCTTCTCATATTCTAAAATTGTGCCTGATCCCAAATTTGGTGGTTGCTTTGAGAAACGATTTAAAGAAAACAGATTTGTGGTCTGCAAGGATTTGAAATTTGAACCACCGTCCAAAGGAAATTTTCAAAATGTGAAAGTAAACATTGATGTGAACTATGGTAAATGTTGCGCAGGTGCTCTTCTACCTACTGTCTTCTAACTAGAAATTCAGGCTAGAGGTAGTAGGTAAGATTGAGTTCGCCAGGCTTACCAACTTTGAATTTTAGCTCGAGGTTGAGAATACAGGTGAATGGGAAACAAAGAAAATGGCCAAACCAACCCATGAGCTCAAAATCCTTTATACATAATATCGTTGTATGGTACAAGTAGATCAACATGATCTTGTATGACGCTGTATGTACAGATAGTAAGGTAGGGTAGAGAGAAAAATTAGAATGTCAACGACAATGAGTGAAGAGGAACTTCCTCAAGACGCGTCGATCCAAAAACAAAAAAATATCTTCTCAATACGCATAATTTAGAAGAGTAGTAAATCGACCAAAAAAATGGAACTCTCAAGGGATAAACTTCTACAAATCTCTTCTGCATAATGGACATGAACCATGTTTGATGAGCCACTTATCGATACAAGACAGATGAAACATGTGGTTACAGTGAGGCAATCTCCGAACTGTTTCTCCCGGTTGGAGATCCTGAAAAAATAAAAATAAAAATGTCGGTGTAAATTTCTTGATACAGAATTCTACTCTATACATAAGTAGTTCTATTGAGCAGAATGCCATGCGTATTGCGCAGAATATCTTCAGCAAAACTTGCTGCATTCTAAAATTTCTACATATTGAAAGGGGGAGAGGGAGAGAATTAAGGACCTGAATGCATACAGAGCAACAAATGCAGTCTCCTGAGGCATCCACATTGTTCTTCCGTGTGATTTCAATTTTCGGAATCTTGGCAACTAAATCACCAGTTAACCCTTTGACACCACCAGTCTCAAAAATGTCTAAGACTTCTTCAAAGGTTGTTTCAGTTGAGCTCATCTGATAACAAATACCCAATTTACACAATAAAAACACTCTCTATTCGGTGATTCAAAACATTATAGGTCTAATCCAATAAGTTGCTCAAGTAGTACCTGACTCGTTACTGCACTTAGCATTGCAGGTCCCATTTGTTCCCGAACTAATTTTCCACTCAATAGGCTTCCGATCACATCAACCAAATAGAGTAGACACCCGATTCCAGTTTCGTCAGAGTGCCAAATAACAAGAGATGATTCAAAGACATCAATCGAGAAAACTGCACCGGATATAGCTCCAATTGCAGCTCCTCTAAACAAACCACTTTCTGTTTCTTGCCCTATTAAAGCTCCGGTCACCGCTCCTAGAAGAGAACCCACTGCACATAACCAAGAATTCAGCATTAGTCCATAACAAATTTTGTTAAAACAGGAACACAAAACATAAGAATCAAGAAAAAGAGACTAACCCACTGCAAAGAAGAAGATGAATATCGCTGAAAAAAGGTTTCCTAGAGCAGTAGAAACCATAGAACTGCAAATGTTTACAACTCTGTCTACCCAAACCCCAAAAGGTATAGAAGATGAAGATGATGAAGAAGAATGAGAAGAAGAAAGGTAGTAGGTGAAGAAATCCATTTTGGGTTTTACTTTAAAGAAAATGAAAACAATCAAAATTGGGAATGATCAAATGAATCTTGAGTAGTATGGTGTGTCAAATGAACCCTGAACTGCTTATAAAGAAGAAGAATAAGATACTTAGTCGTTAAGAGAAGCAAGGAAGGAAAACGAACCCCACACATGAAAAATCTCATCACATTTAATGCTTGTTGCTTCTTTAGCTTCGTCTCTAATTCAAAAAAACTCACTTTCTCTTTCTAAATGTCTGATCAACACCAGTGACTATTAAGGAATCCTGGATCAAAGAAAGAAACTTCTTTTTCTAAGTTAACTTTTTTTTTTCTTTCTTTCTTCCAAGTTCATGATTCAACAAGAATAACGTCCACCATCCACCCGTCTTTACGAGATAAAATGTTTGAATTTTGAGGAGCCAACAATTAATAATAACGCTTGATAATTATTAGAATGCATACAACTTGTAAAAGAATTAGAGTGGTGGCTACTAAAATGTGTCCGGTTTTGATGCACTTCTCATAATCATTAAAGGTGTGGAGCCAATTTAATCCAAATCAATCACTATACGTGGAAGGTTTACCAACAAATATCTATCAAGACATTTTTTTGAGTTTTGAGAGACTGGTTCTAACTTTTGTAACGTGTGGTGGGGTGTGCAAATATTAACAACATCGATGGATATGTCACAGTTTCGTCTGGTACGTAACAGATATGTCACCGTTTCATCTCGTCGTGTTAGATATGGCGCTCAATATATGGTCATTCAACTTCATAAAGCAGCCAAGACGGCCTTCACAAATACTACGACATTCATGGATATCATAGTTCTGTCTCGTCGTCATCGTAGTGCTAGATATGGCAGTCAATGTACGTATGTATAGTCATTTGACTCAGTAATGCCGCCAGGACTAGTTCAATAAGATTTAAGATGAGGATAACGGTCTACTTGAATAGTCCAGTCCCCCTTGAGACTTGGAAAATATTGGTCTCCAAATCTCCGATCCTTTTAGGACTTGTTCAAAACCAACAAAAAGGATTCCATGCTAAGATTCATTTATTTACCAGCCATGATTGTAATTTAATTACTACACTGCAAAATGCGATATTGTTTGTACGTTAGTAGTTATTAGGATTTCTTTCTTCAGTATCTTGTTAGGTCCTCCGCACAACAAACACGATATCATTCTTTCTAGAAGGGGAATGTGAGATATTTTCATCTAGTGTTGGAACATAATGATCCATTGTGGGGGATGTGAGGTTGGGTTGTCAATTACTTTTGACATTTTAGGTTCATGTCAAATTATGGTTTGATCTTAAAGTTAAATATCAAGACCTTTTTAATCCTCGCATTTTTAAGGGAGACTCCGAAAAGAATTAGGGATGACATAAAAAGATAAAAAAGGTCACCTACACATAAAATGTAGCCATTCCTTATCTCCCATTTTTTTTAAATGACCAAATTATCCTTTATAATCGGTAGATAACTTTATAATCGGAAAGCTAATCCACAATCGGGAATCAATTTAGTTTATATAACTTCCGAATATAAAGTATCCCCAAAATAAAATCCTCTATCTTTTGAATTTTGATTATCCTACAATCGGTAGTTAATAAAGTTATTTTATGTCGGATTAAAGTAGACCTTTGGCTAAAATGCTACCATAATCGGTAGTGAATTTAGGTTATTTAACTCCCGAATATAGAGTAGCCCCAAAATGAGATTTTGCAAATAATCTCTATTTTTTGGACTTTGGTTGAGCCTATAATCGGTAGTAAATGAAGGTATCCTTACTTCCGATTATATAGTAGACCTCTTTACCGAAATCCTAACATAATCGGTAGTCAAGATAGTTCATAACTACCGAATATAGAGTAGCCCCAAAATGAGATTTTGCAAAAATTCTCAATTTTTTGAATTTTGGTTGAGCCTATAATCGGTATTAAATGAGGTAAAATCCTGACTTCCGATTGTACAGTGGCTCTCTTTGCAAATATTCAACCATATTCGGTAATTAAAATAGTTCATATAACTACCGAATATATAGTAGCCCCAAAATGAGGTTTTACAAATATTTTTTTTTTTTAATTTTGGTTGAGCCTATAATCGGTAGTAAATGAGGTAAAATCATGACTTCCGATTGTACAGTGGCTCTCTTTGCAAATATTCAACCACATACGGTAGTCAAAATAGTTCACATAACTACCGAATACAGAGTAACCCAAAATGAGATTTTACAATTTTTTTTTTTTTTTGAATTTTGATTGAGCATATAATCGATAGTAAATGAATCTATCATTAACTTCCGATTAATAGTAGCCCCAAATACGCATTTAGCACAAATTTCATATCAATCGGTAGTATCTTTCCGTTACTTAACTCCCGATTTAGTATTAATACTCGGGCACAAAACAACTTCCGATTATTGAAGGGCATTAACATATTATACTATCCTTTTGGACATCCTTAACCTTGTCTATGGATTGGGAATAAAAAAGTCGCCCCTAATTCTTTTGGGGTCGCCCCTGAAAATGCCAGGTTTTTAATGAGTTAATTAACAGGGCTAAATTGGGGCCTATAGCTAGATGACAAAAAAGGTCATTATAAATCACCTACACACCACCCCTTATCAAAATAATTACCTAACTATCTATTTTACCCCTGAATAATTAGCACTAATTAATCGTATAAGGGGTTAATTTTGTTTTGGATGTGAGATTAACTAATGTTAGAGAGTTCATCAAAACACCAAACATTTTGAATTTTTTTTCGTAAATAGTACCCAGAATCGGTTTACGTTCATTCACTTGTAAACCGATTCTGGATTGGTGTTTACGAATTAACAGAGGACATCTATAATCGGTTAACGTTGACATGTTTATAATCCGATTTTGGTAATCGAATTTTACTTATGACATATATAAACCGATTATTTCCTTTCATTACCAATTTTCATTCATTGCATTATTATTGTAGGATGCATTTAGCACATTCATCAAGCCTTTAAACCCCTAAGCGAACCTAGTGGACGAGTTATAGTCTCGTGAGGGTTTATATAGAGAGTTCTACCCACAAAACCTATAAAAAAACTTCTAAAGCCATCAATCTTCCTCCTGCGAAGACGATACATCATCCAAGTAGTCCGGGTTATCCTCCGGGATTCTTTCTTCCAAGAAGTGATAGCTTGCATGAATGCGAATGCTTCCCCCTTTTCCTCCAAGTAGCGCGCTTTCACGACTTCGTGCTACAAAAACACAAAAACAAACTTACATTTGTTACTGGTGTTTCGTTGGAAGATAAAACAACATGGATTACGTAAAAAAAACCACAAAATTACTTACAAATTGTGTAAGGGACAAGGTGAAGGGGCAAGTGTTAAAAATCCGAGGTTGGAGAGCTAAAAAAGAAAGTATCACATTTTTGATGACTAGGTGCCTATCATGGACTTGTTGAACACTTCTTGCATTAGGATTCCCAAACTATTGGCTAAATTTGTTGTGTACCCTAGCCCAAAATGTTGTGGAATCCTCCCTTTCGGAAGAATGACGTCGAAGTCAATTTTCCGCATACCATGCTTTGGTGATTGCCACATCTTCCACGGAGTCAAACGATGTCATTTCTTGTATGTATATGTATGAAATGAGTAGTTGTGGAGTATATGGAGTGAGGGGGAATAAAATGATCAATTTTGGGGCAAATGGGGTCCAAGGGTGAGGTCTCTATCTATAGAGTAAGTCCCTAACAACTATTTTTTTTTTAAAAACGTGAAATAATTTGCCATAATCGGTATTTTAGAAGGTCTGTAAAACCCGATTGTGTTGATATGCCACAAGGAATCAGTTGTTCTTGCGACCAACGTAAACCGATTAACGACATGTTAAATTTTGAATTTTCACCGACACAAATCGGTTATATATTTTAATATGTGATTCGATTCTGGCTTGAAAAACATCCAGGAAAAATTTCTTGCAAAATCGGTTTATGTTGACATATCGAGTAGACCGATTGTTGGCATGCCAGGCTAGAATCAATTTAAATATTAAGTGCATTACGTTCAACACAAAGATCATCCAAAATACAAACATCAACCATCTCAAAAGACTTAAAACAACCACAAGTCTTATAAACTTAAAGTTTTAATATTTAAAAGTTAAACTTAAAAAATTAAGGAGCACCAGGAGCATTTGCAGCAGCAACAACATCAGGAGCAGCAGCAGCACTACCAGCAACAACATCATCAAGAGCAGCAGCTTCTGCATCCTCCATGGCTATATATTCAGCCATTTCTTCAAACATACCTTCCAATTCTTGGTGGCGATCCCTCTCAGCTGATATAATGTTTCTCCTCATCCTAGCGAACCTCAAAACCTCAACAAGCTCTTCAAGTGAAAGCTTGTCAATCAATGCGAGGGCTTGTTCAAGACGGGTCTCACCTACGAAATAAAACTTATATAGGCTTCTCTCTGACACTCTTTGTGGTTTCCTCAAAACATCCTCCAAGGTTACCTATCGATTGTAAAATTATAGGTGTCCGAAGTCCATCTATAATACAAAACAGAATGGGTTTTTGAGCTTGGATGGTCGGATAACATTTTGAGAGACAAAGGTTGCATCCGACCATCACAGTCACATCCCAGCCAAAGACATCCGACGGATGTAAGATTTGTAACCTCCTTCAATTATAGATATACATTGATTAGATTTCCTCATCATTATGATCATAAAAAATAAAAAAAAAGGATCATCATTTATATTTTGGAGTTTAAAACATGTATAATTAATGTTATTGTAATTAATAATTTAGCCATCCTTCATCGAACTATAAAGAAAGAACGACATTAGAATCTTTATCAACGTAATAAAAATAAAAGATATTTTTAATTTGGGAACCAATTAAATACGATAAGGTACCATCAAGAGAAAATTTGAACAACAATGTGTATGCATGTTAAATAAAGTCTAATGGTAAGGAAGTGTTTAAACTAACCGTACTTCTTCCAGTGTCGATTTTTATTTGACAAATTCATGTGTTCAATGTTTAGTGGAAACTTTTGAGGAACTTTTGGGTGTCATAATTACCGTGCAGCATCCTAGAGTAGATGATTTCATATTAAACCCAAAGGGTTTTGTTAGTACTAAAATTTTAAACCTTGCCAAAGTTCCAGAGTTTTACCTGTTTTATAAATCACAATTGATGAAAATAAAAATCTATTTAAATTCTATGTAGTAAATAAAACCACAAACTATGTCCTTATCAAAGTTACAATTAGGGTCTTCAAACGGAGGAGGAAACATATGGTAGTTTTCTTCCTGAAAGTGCACCACCAAAAATTTAGAAGACTCGGGTAATGTAACAAACACTTATACATTCATCACAGATCAGATCTAGGCAATACCGAATTTATAGATTTTCATAACTACAAGTTCTATAATGGGTCGAAATAAGTATTATCATAGTTTATAGTATTTATCTAAATCATTATGACCAAAAATTATATCGTCCCATGCCGTGCCGTCACGACACGGATTATTTATAGTTCTACACAAAAATTAAACAAAAATCAAGTAAGAAATCAGTACATATAGAAACATAAGTAATCCGTTTCTGAAGAGACTAAAGAATCGGGTTATGTGGTACATGTATAAACCCGATTGTGGAAAGGAAGATGAAAAGACTATAATAATCGGATTATACATATTACATACTAGGATATGACCCGTGCCATAACGACATGAGGCTATGAGTTGTTTTTGTGTTGGTTAGATATTTTTTTTCTTGTGAGACTACCAAGAGCTGAGCGTGGGAACCCTGGGGGAACTATAATATTTCTCAAACTGAATTTGAAGCTTTGATCGATAATATTAAAATCAACCGGACCGGTTTCTTGTTAGGATGTCCACATGGATGTACACTGACATATATAAAGCAAAAAGTATTTTTTTGGTGATTAAGATATCCAATATAAGTGTGTGCACTGGGATCTGCACCCATTTTCATTTATGGTAATTGAGATAACCATCCATTCATAGTTGTTGCAAATAATACCAACAAACTTGAAAACCTAATGTCCCAAGAGGGAACACGTAAAAATTCCAGGTTTGAATAAAAGTAACTTGTCGATTGCATTCCAAATTACAAATGCAGTTCAGTCATCATTTAGATAGATTGTAATTTTGTGCTAAAAAAATTAGTAATTTTTTTTTTGAAATTCAAAAAGTTGAATCTGAGTTGGGAATCCTTCTTTCATATCCTTAAAAAGTGTTATATCTACATTAATTTTTGGAACCTCTAACTGTTTTAAAATACGAATATTGACTTTGTGCTTGTATCAATATATAATTGGCATGATTACGCATTAGTAATACTTGAACTCATGGTAAAAAAAATTAATCAGTTGGGTAAATATAATTTACGGCCATTAAACGTCAGCATTCCCTACAATATTCTAGGTTTGAGAGACGTTATACTGTAATATGAAACCTCTTGATAAAGAATGATAACTATACATTTATGGTTTAAACTAACATATGAAAAACGCTCAGCTTACAACATCACAAAAAAATAAAAAAAATGTAAAACGTTAAATCCTACAACATTCCCTTGGATATTAGTGATACGAAGCGTCCTTGAATCTTTCTTAGCGGTGAAAAATGACGCGCGTGATGATATTGCATATATCATGTGACAAATATGATTTTCCTTGCAAATTAATAATACAATCTTATTGTCTTAACTTAGTAGTGAAAGACTCGCATTAAATAAAATTGCATATCCAAACAAAAAGAAATTTCCCCCTCTAACATGATACATGTATAAGAGAGTTGCTCTTTATCAGCATATGCGTTTGGGACCTAGAAGTAAATAAGAGACCCAGTCTAAATATGAATGGTATGAAAACTTGGAAATGGAACTGATATTACACCTTAACCTAAGAGTACATAAGAGACCTAAAACATCCATAATTTTATAATTTGCTAGCATAAAATGAACATGAAAATACAATTGAATATTAAGATATTTTTTAAATCAACTTCTATAAAGTGTAAGATAATTTGTACCGACTTTGGTTACTTGGTATCTTCAATGAAATAAAAGAAGCTTAAGTATTAGATGGTATCCACATAGTAAAAGATAGGTAATTGATCAAGTATTAGTCATGATATCTTTAGATGAAAAATGTAGATGAGTTCCTATGCACTAAGCTCTCTTAAACCAAGATAATCTTTAAAAAACTCGACAATTTAGTCATCGCAATCACATATGTGCATATGAACCACATCTTCTAGCAAAAATTAGACTTGTACCTTTCTAGAATACCAAAACTTCTTCATTTGCATCAATGATAAAATGCATGCAATGAAAATTTGTGTAGTCCCGACACATATAGATATAGTGACGCATCACACAGAAAAAAAATTGTATTATTGTATTGCTCCCTAAACCGCTTTCTTCATTGCTTAAAACTAATCTCTTGAAATCAGAAAATGAAAGATCATTGTTTGACTATGCATGAAGAATTTAAGATAAAAAAATACTCATTTTGTAAACCATCAGAAGGTTATAAATATGAAGAAATGTAATTTAAAGTTTCACATGATACAAAAAATTTAAAGAATAACACACACACATAATCAAGAAACTTTAATCCATTTGTTACGAACATGTACACGATTCTAATCCAACAAATAGTACGAACTCTCTAACAGCAGTAGCAATACAGTTAAAAAATGCTATTTACCGACCCAAGTTAAGTGCATAGCAATGGAACCATCGTTTTCTTCGTCATTTATTTTCACTCCATGTAAATCCTATGGTTTTGGCCCGAAGAAGTCAAAGTCTAATTGGACAATTCCTGTCCAGGGAAAAATAAAAAATTTAGTGTAAAAATATAGGAATTAAATGGTATGGTATTAAAAAGAACCTAACATAAAAATAAAAATGAATAGATAGCAATCGTATCTGATCAGTATCTTTTGACTACAAATGAAATAAAAATTCGAGATAACAAAATACAATATTAATGAAAAGTAACAAAGAAAAATTAAATTGCATAAATGACATAAATGTTAGGCGCGAGGCTCCCTTAATCCATTGATGTTAAACAAAAAATTAAGAGAAAAGCTAACAAAAATTATCTCAATCAAGCAAAACAACAAAGAATCATACCCTGAGAATAGAGTTGTGCAAAGGATGAAAAGCTAACAAAAATTAAAGAGAAAAGCTAAAAAAAAATTATCTAGAGAAATTAAACTGCATAAATGACACAAATAATAGGCGCGAGGCACCATGAATCCATTGAGGTTAAACAAAAAATTAAAGAGAAAAGCTAACAAAAATTATCTCAATCAAGCAAAATAACAGAGAATCATACTTTGGAAATAGAGTTGTGCAAAGGATGAAAAGCTAACAAAAATTAACAAAAATTAAAGAGAAAAGCTAACAAAAATTATCTCAATCAACCAAAACAAAAAAGAATCATACCTTGAGAGTAGAGTTGTGCAAAGGATGAATAGAGTTGTTAATTTAGAATAAAAGAAACGGTTTGACATTAAATGTGAGATATAACTCCCAAATAAATGACATAAAAAATCTGCATTCATTGTCTTAAGTAAAATTAATATGTGAATTAATCTGGACCATTCTTTATATGCCTAAAATGTGGAAAATTAATATGTGAATTAATCCGGACCATTCTTTATATGCCTAAAATGTGGATTGAAAATCTTAAATATTTAGCTTAATCTGGACCATTCTTTATGCGCCAGAAATGTAGTTGAATAACTTAAATATGTATTTCAATCTGGGCCATCATTTATTCGTCCAAACTGTAGATTTCCGTTCATTAGTAAAAACACCATTGTCCCTTATAATATAGATATAAACCGATTCTGGTGATGTATTTTCATATTTCATTTCTAACCCAGAATCGGTTGATGTTAATCATCATGTAAACCGATTATTGTGCATGATCTTCATGGCCGAAAACAAAACCCAGAATCGGTTTATTCGATATGTCAATAAAAACCGATTATGGGTGTAATCAGAAGTTTGATTTTTCGAAATTGAAGATTTAAACATGTAAATCAATAACATATGAAGAATCATAGAATGGGTTGATGGAGATTTACCTTTTTCTTGTGTGGATCGAAGATTCGTTGGAGAAGAAGATGAAAATTAGTGTTTCGAGAATTTGGAAAGATTAGGATGAAAATAGAAAGTTTTTTTAGGTTTAGGTTTTTTTGTTTTTGGATTTACTAAAAATGGAAAGTTTAGAATTTATATGAGATAGTTTTAGGAATTAATGTGGGGGTAAATTAGTATTTTTTAGAAGTTTGGGTGCCGAGAGTAATTTGGTGGTATGGGAAGGAAAATTTGATAGGTCCCAATTAAGTGATATAGGTCCCAATTTAACAAGGTTAATTAATAGTTTTTTGAATAGTTTGATTTTTCACTGACCCAACCAAATAATTCATTGAACCTCAATCCTTGATTCATTTCTACGAGTGCAATGTCAAGATATGTAATAGAACCATCATTTGGGACATGCAAGAAAATTTTTAGGGCATACAGATTTATTATGCCATCCAATAATAGATTATAAGGGGTGTCCTAATGATGCTTAAGTTATTATAATACCCCTGCATAGTTTAAATTACATTAACGCCTTTCCACTAAATTAAATTCCAATCCTAAAACTCTCCCACTAATTAATCCATCCACTAATTAACTACCCCATTTAATTACCCCCACTAATCAACGGTTACCCATTAGTTAACCGTTACTTAATTATTATTTTTTTTAAAAACTAAAAAATTTCAAAATCAAAAGCTCATTCTCCTCCGCCCTTCTTCTCCAAAAAACAGCCCCCCCCCCATTCTCGAAGTCTGATTTTTCGATTCATTTCTCGATTAAATCCATATATGGCACCTCGTGTTAAGCGATGCCCTAAAAATACGGTGCCGAATCATGGTGTTGCTTCTGTAATATCTCAATCTATGGTTTTTGGAAAAGATGGAGATGAAGAGAATAGTGGATTGATTGGTGTTGGAGAGAGAGAAATAGACCATGATTCTATAAAATTGCACATAGAAGGTATTTTCCATTGCTTGTTTTTTCGTATTTCGTTGATTTCATGACATGTAATCGATGATTCCTCTAGGTTTTGGTAGTTCCAGAGTAGTGTTCGGCTCAAATTTAGCAGCCGAACTTAATTTTTTTCTACAGACGAAGAACAGTTCGGCTGAAAACATGTAATGTTTTGAATATCGAATGACTTATAAATTTTTTTTATGCTAAAAGGAAAACAATGGAATGACTACTTCTAATTCAAAAACTCCCAAACCTCGAGGTGGTGGCACCAAAAACTTGCATGCAGGAAAAAGGGGAAATGACACAGGTGGATGTTTGCCTGTAGAACAAGAGGATGATAATGATGAAAATAAGGGTGTAGTATGAGGTGATGATGAAGATTGTGGTGGAGGGGGAGGAGGGGATGATGAATATGGTGGTGATCGCGAACCTCTAACTTGATTTTTCTTCTGAAAATTGATGCATGTCGTTTTAGAGCTTTAAATGTATTTTTTATGATGTGGAAGATAATATGAATGATAAAATGTGATGTAAAGAGATGATAAAGATTGAAAGATCTCTTCTTAAGGATTTTCTTATATAGAGCTCTCAAAGTTCGGCTTTAGAATCCTTCCGAAACCTTTCTCCTTGAGATAAAAGTCAATTTTGCGTCCAAACATGTCCCACAATAGTGTCAGGTTCGGCTAATACCTTGTCAACCTTTCCCGGCCGAACCTGACAAGTGAAATTTACCCCAGGTGGTTGTCAGGTTCGGCTGACTCGATTAGATTACTTTTAAGCCGAACTTATCTCTGTAAACACTTCGAAAATCTTGATTTTTAAGCTCCATGTTCGGATAACTCGTGATGATGAGTTATCATCCGAACTTATCTCCGTACACTCAAGTTTTTAGATTTTATTTTGGCCATATCTTCTTCGTCCGATGTCGGAATGGCCTCATTCTTTTTGCGTTGTTTTCGTCTTTTCATTCTCTTGAAGATGACGATAATATCTCATTGATTTGAATGAGTTTAATTTGTACCTTGATGTTCTCCATTAGTAGACTTCACTATCGTTTGGGGTTAGGTTCGGCTCATTCGCAATATTATTTGAAAGCCGATCTTTAAAGTTCGGCTCATTTGTGTTTGAATTGAAAAGCCGAACTACTTGTCATACATGCGTTCGGCTTATTGGGGATTAAAATTATAAGTCGAACTGTTCTTATTTATCAAGGTTCGGCATACAAATTATTTACCGAACCTAACTCTGTTGCGCCGAACTACATACAAAAATCAAAAAATTTGGTGAATTCAAGCTACAAAACGGACATTAAACAACGTCTACAACCATACCTATGTATTATTAGCGTTGGGTTCCTCATCCATGTACTCATCTTCAGGATTTGGCTCCAAAAAGTCATCATCTTGAGCTTGAGAAAAAAAGTTGAGTTTGAGATTGAGTTTGGGTAAAATCATTTTCATAATCCAACAAATAAGCCATCTCTGGATCTCCATCGTATTTGATATGTATTTTCTTAGGTTTACGTGATGAAGATTCACCTTCCCCACTCGAATTTGGATCACACATCTATCAACAATCACAAATATCTCAAAAAAAAAAAGTTTTATTCTCTACTACTACTCCTACTCCTCCTCCTCTTCTTCTTCTTCTTCTAAAATTAACACTAACCTAACTACAATTATTAACAACTAATTAATCAAATTAACACTAATTTAACACTAATCATTCAAGGGTATTTTCGTATTTATGAAAATAGGTTGGATAAGAGATATCCTAGAAACACTATTTCCAACCCTGTTTTTGTCTTATTCAATATGCCCCAAATGATGGTCATGTAATATGAACAAGGGTCTTTGTTTCTCCGGCCCAAGATTATGATCATTTTAAATCCAAAATTATGATCATTTGAAATGAACATTCCCTTTCAAAACTTTTTATTTATGTCTCCGCCGGTAGAATAGCAAAACGGGAAGCAATTGCATTAGCTAAAGCTACTGCTAATGTAACAGCAACCCGTAACAATGTGGGTTTCCTCCTTGTATTTTTTATGTTTTGGATCAGGATAAACGGGGTGCCTGTACCCAAATCTATGAACCATTTTGCTTTGACTTTTAATTCTATTTCAACTTTCTTAGAGCATCTCCAACAGAGGGTGGATGTTGTTTTTTGTAGTGACATATAGGATTTTAGACCCTCATTTGACATAAATCCATCTCCAATAGTAGGGTCCTACAAGTTAGGAGGGACCAATTACTAAATATGAAGGTGTTCAAGAAAGTGTTATTTACACCTCCACGTCATGTTTTTCACTAATTTTCTTTGAATTCTAAGGTTTAAAATTCTCACTGTTGAGATGGTTTTTTAGATATGAGATCCTATATTTACTCCACGTGTAGACCCCATAAATAAAAGGACTAAATAAAATTCACATAGGATTTTTACACCTTCGGTTGGAGATGCTCTTATCGGGAAAAAAAAAAAATCCAACCAAACATAAACTCTATGGCACTATTTGGACTCCCATAGTCAGGTGACTTCAGGTGTATCTTCATCCTCGTTTTCTTAGCTGCACATTAAACTAAACTATAGTGTTTGGCGGAGCCAAATATAATAATCTTATGTGCTGCATCCTAATTATAATTGTACGCAAAATCTCTACTAAAATCCAATTGTAATCAACAACTCTGATGAGGATAATTGGATTACTGGAATGCATTTTGGTCCTTTTAAATATTGTCTTATCCATGCTACATAACTTTGGAAAAAACACACAACAGCACCGACTTTAAGGTATGAGGTATCCTTACTTTTGTCTGATAGATTTGACAAATTTGCAACAAAATGTCGGTAAAAAAACAGTTGGGGCAGATATGTTTATCACGGTATGGGTCGTCTGGCTCACACAGAACTAGTCTATCAAGTCTTTTTGAGGAAGCCATACCCTTGCACCTCTTCTTTTAGAGCGACAATTTCTATCGGTTCGCCGGAACAACACCCGACTGGTAACAGTACACAAAACTAAAGCTACCATATGAAAGTTAGAAAAGAAAACATGAACAGTATGATTATGCATCAGCCCCTTAGATGTTATAATTTTGTGGTCATCTCCACTATCATTACAGGTCTATGTTTAATCATCATCGGCATTTTACATCAAACATTTCTCTGAATCTGAAATAATCTATGCTCTTACCTAGAACTTTCTCAAATGCAACGAAAGCAAATGAAAATACAAAAAGGTTTCTAGAGCAACAAATACTATTGCTTCAAGGGAACGAGTCAATCAGGAACTGAAATATCCTGTGGACCAGATTAAAGAAGCCTAAACAAACACAAACCTTTCATAATCAGAAGAAATAAAAACCCTAATGGAATTGAACCAACAAAAACAAAGTAATTTGATGGTATCCTCAGTAAATGCTTATAGCTATCATCAATAGATAATGAGGTCTCAAAGATTACATTACCATCATTGGATCCATACAATACAAATAATAACAATGAGTTAATGGACGAAAAACAGAAAAGACTGAGTAAAAAGGAGAGGCAAGATATGTTGCTGTAGGTGGAGGCGGTCTCTGACTTTATAAATAGAGACAGGTAGTGAAAGAAGATAAATTAGGGTTTTGCTAGAAAGAAGAATAAAGCATCCTATAGTTTTTATTCATAGTCTACATCTAACGGTGGGAAATTTAGTGGTATCAATGGGTATCCAATTCCGGTTCCAGTTCCGAGTGCTAATAGCGGTCGTAGGAAGAGAAATTTGATGTTTAGTTCGGTAAACCCAACCCGGCTTATCCTATAGTCCACCGGCAAAAAAAATTAATCGGAGATATAAAAAGGTTTTGAATACATAAAATTATCTTCCCGCCAATCACAGTGTTTTGAATACATAAAATTATCTCCTCCTCCTCCTTCTTCTTCTTCTTCTCCGTGGATTTATTTGTGAAACTTCTTGATCTTCTTCTTCACTTGTTTTCACTTATTATAGAACATACCTGGATTGGATGGATATGAAGCTGATTACAGAGCACCAAAACGATCTTCAAACAAAAATCCTAAAAACACCGGTAGAGAAGAGAAAACAAATAAAAAATATGGAAAGATAAGCTGGATTGGATAGATATGTACAGTCGTATCATTATGCTTGAAAAATGACGGAGAACACCAGCAGAAGAGAGAGCGAGAGAGATCCGAATCTGAGCCGAAGAAAAGAAAAGAAAACAAAGCTTTGTCCTCTTATGTCGTTGCAGGGTAATTTCAGAAAAGAGAAAATAAAAGACATTTGAAACTCGCACATGTGTTGGACCAGTGAGTAAAAAAATTGGTCCAAAATCATGTTTTTGGACTAGCGAGTAAATTAGTTTGACGGGTGGGCTAGACAGTAGTTGGATCTCCTAGATAGGACTATATATTAATTCCTACTTGTAGGAATTATTAGTTAATCCAGTTTTGAGGACCCATTTAATGGGTGACCCCGATCCGTCTCGATGGTTTACCATCAATGCCGTCTTTCCGGAGCGTAAACCCCATCAACCTCGGACCATGGTTTACCATCAATGCCGTATTTCCCCGCCATGTGCAATTTTGTGTAATATAATCGTTGCTTTTCTTTGGTCTTGGATCTCAGTCTTTGATCTCTAGCGTGCCGCTGTTTTTCAGGACGATGTTTAATAGAATGTGAGAAATCGCACATTACAAGCCATCGTTAACATGTACAAAATGCAAGTATGTTTATAGTGCAAATGTGATAAGTTTCATAGTTTTCATATAATACTCACAGCGAAGTAACTACCAACTTTGGTCCACCGAGTTTTCTTCGTGAATCCAGGGTATTTGCGCGTCGAGTGCAATACACAATTCAATCTGCAAGAGGTCTCAAAATAGATAAGCTGGCGAGTAAATTCATAAAATATCATGAACATAAACTATAATAAAACAATCTACTTACAATGTCTGATAACCAGTCGGACCGTGGTTGTGATGTTCCTCCTAATAACTTGACATATCCATACCATTTCAAACTTTCTTCTGTATCTTCAATCTCCTCCACCGGAGATTATTTAGGACGTGGGTCATTTGCCTTCTTGATTTCCTTTGGATCCACATTTTCCCTGCGCATTTTAACGATCATGAGACAATGACTTTCGAGTTAAATACGGTAAATAAGCGATAGACACTTGCCCTGTCCATATGTAAATGTTCAGATTCCTTTTACAGTTCTCTGAGATACATGGATCCTCAATATTTTCCCCAGCATAGTCATTTTTAGAATTTTTTTTGTAAGTGAGGCTTGCATACAGTGATGAGATATGAGGTCATGCCTTTACGATTCTACGCCTCTTTAAGTTGGGTAGTCAGGGGATTTAGATGTTTCTGCATCCGCACCTACTGGAGAATTAGATGTTTCATCTCCTTTATAATCATCCTCACTAGGCACATCAATGGTTTCGTTTTTAAAGTCCATGGGAAACGCAACTTTAGCGTTTGGAATCTTTGGATAGAGACCTGCATAGGTTTCTTCTTCTTCTTCTTTTTCTTCCATCCCTTTACCGTCATCAATTGGAGTACGCACTTTTTTTACTGTCTCTTATGATTTTAAAACTTCTTCAGTATTAATGACTGAGTCCATCTGTGTGGAAGCCGCTATTGCGTTACCCCGATCTCCATCACATGATGTCTCCCCCGCTGCGGTGTTTTTATCCACATAACTAACGCTGGCTGGAGCCAACTTCTCACGTAAGAAAATAGTAATAATATTTGTTAGCCGAGACTCCATAAGAGTGTATAAAGTATCTGACCCATGTCCTACGCCAACCTTCTGCGTAAATTCCTTGGTCATTCCCGACCAAGAGGATTCATATACCTTGCTAGATTCTTTTGGAATATCAGACAGTTCCACAGTATCCTCCAACACCTCCTTATCATCTACTATGCCAAGAAATCTACGGGTGTCACCATTGTACAACTCGTACTCATCACAATCCATTATTAGCCCCTGTCTCAAAGATACAAGTTCGTTGTATCTCGGTTCGTTTGTGAAGGATACACGTTCCATGGCAGTGCACCACCGACCGCAAGTATGCTTCAACACAAACCGTCCACATAAACCCCTAATTGTAGGAATACTTTCCAATTCCCAAGCCTGAAATAGCAGCAATAGTTAGAACTTGAACTGTACAAACTACAAACCTCCCAAGTATACAAGATGAATAAGACCATTTAAACAGAATATGCGAACTTACTGTCAGAACGTATGACAGTCCAAACACCCTGTAATGAGCCGGCAAGCCCAACCGACCACTATTCTTTGGTTCCCTGTCTTTCTTGACAACACTGGCTTTCTTAGTTTGCTTTCCATCCTTCACAACCAGAGCTTATCAAAAGCTGCAGATGGTTTTTCTAAGACTAACATGACCCCATGGGAACTTGTTGAAGTTATTCAAGTTGTCCACCAGATGGCAATATTCTCCCTTTACTACATTTCTCGCATGGCAGCCCAAAAATAAAACGTGCACAAAAAAGAGAAGCGCCAACTTAGTGTTCTCATCGTCAGTGCAGGTAGTCAAATCTCCTTCCTCGAATCGCGTATGGAGTTTGCTTACTGTTACCCTTTTTTCCCCAGGGAAATGAGTTTTCATGATTGGTGAATCCGCGATACATTTTGGGAGTGGGTTATCTAGATCTTCCTTTGTTGCCGCTGTCAACTTGAAGTTAAGTCCCGTAGTAAGGGAAAATTCTTTCATCCCAAACCTCAAGATATGCCCTCCAACCCCAAAGTTCATACACCATCATCTTGTCTCACAATTTTCTATGAGAGTAGATAATGCAAAATTGTACTGTTTTTATGGGTTCCAGGCATATCCTGAAAGTGGCCAACTGCCATTGAATCAAATACTGCGTAATCCTTTTTGCTCAAACGACCCTTGATCGTGGACACAAGATTCGTAGCTGCGTGATTTGTTACTTTCGGGTAGTTATCCCGATACTTCTATGGGTGAACAAACTTTCTTTACACATGAGATGCTTCAAGTCAATTTATTCCAAGGATATGCAACAACTACAATATTTTGAAGGGAGGAGGATTCTTTAATATGGTTATTCTCAAACTATCTAACAATTTCAACACCAATGTAGTTATAAAATGCAAATACTAATGAATCTAAAAGACTAAAACTAACTTTTGGTAATATGTTCATCTTACAATCATCTACATTACTATTAAAAATTACTACATCTCCAAATGGCAAACCTCACTATCTACAAAATTTACCAAGTGGTAGATGGTGGTGTTATTAGGTAATTCATTACCGGTGCCTTTGGTAGTATCATAGAGCACTATAAGGAGAACATATTACCAACTAATGGATCTTCTCTCTTGAAATATTATCTCTAAACAATACTCTGCAAGAAAACACTTTATGAGAACGAATGGAACAAACATACTATGGTTCGGTTCCAGATGAATTACATTCCGACGATTCAACAGATGCAAAATCCGTCTCTAAAGATTTTTTGGAATTGACATCATCTTGGAGGTCAGTATCCGATGAACCTCCCGTTGTAGTAGCAGATATCTTTCCCTAACACCATGGACAAACAATCAATTTACCATCACAACAATTCACTCAACTGCTGATATATAGCAAATCAGGTTCATAATTTCAGTGGGTTTCGAGAAAGAAGAACTACACATACTTAAGTTTGCAAAGAATTCTACATCCACTGATTCTTAATACCAAAGGTGTCAAAGGACTAAAAATCTGTATTTAAGATATATGGTTTTATAGGGTCAGTATCTGAAAGGAGAAACAATTATCTTTTTCAAGATGTTGAACTAAACCATGGTTTTGACAAATTAAATTCAGCGATAAAACCTTCCAATTGTAAAATAAACAAATAATTAAGTATAAGCAGGATGCATATGATTTTGCATATCACCAACATGACCATGTAGTAATTTATTATTTTCAGAATTGAAACAACTATTAGAAACCAATGGAACCACTTTACTGAGTATCAATAAGTTTAATGAAGAAGAATTTACCAGTTATGAAGCTTTTACTAGTGCCGAAAGCCCAAAACCCTGGACACAATAAAAGAAAAATTTAGGAATACACCCAAATTCATTGAAATCATTCGATTTACGGTGAAGGTAGGGATTGAATTTTAGCTCAGTTTAATGAATTTGATGGCGAAAGCACTAGTGTGGGTATATTTTGCACCAAATGAAATATGGTTTGAAGGCGACGAAAGGAGATACTCACTGCATATCTCAAGAGAGAGAAATGGTATGGTATCCGGAGTATACTTTTCCTATTTATATGTCCCAACCAAACGCGACATCAGTGCGACAATTTTGGGATAAATCCGGAATTGGTTAATTAGATAGTATCTGACTCGGGTATATTGGAAAGCTCGTGGTATGTTTCGTTAACTATTTGCAAGCCGTGGTATCGGACAACAATATACCTCCGGATGTGCCTTCCAAACATAATTTAACCAAGATAACATACCAACTTTTAAGATGATTTTTCATTAAGTTTCACAACTTAGCATCTTCATCAAAGAGTGATAAAGGTACGGTCATCTCCTATAACTCCATAGTCGTACTCAAGAATATAATAATTAAGTACAAGTTCAATACTGAACTCTCCCTAATTTAATATCATTCTCAAAGAGAGCAACACGACTATCTTTACAAGTAAAGGATTTTCATGAACATAAAAAAATTCACAAGTACATTTATATCCATCATCATCAAAAGTTTACTCCTCCTAGTCAACTAAGAACGTAAGAGTTAAAAGCGTAACGTTTGAGGAAAAATCATCATGAAATGGTGTTATAATCATAAAAATATGAAGAAAAGGAACAATATCTCAAGAAAGTCAAGCAATACACAAAAATAATCATGAGGATCAAGTATTCGATGATCTTAGCTAAGATACAGACTTTTATTAACAAGATTTGATTCACTCTTAATTACACCAAGAATGGAAACCAAAAGTGTATTAAAATATTTTCTTGACAAAAAAAAAGTGCACGTATATATGTCAATAAGGGCGTGCACCAGAAGTTCACATATGGAAGACGTAAGATTGTGAACATTCAAGCAATAATCGTGTTCAAGAACACTCAAGACTCAATAATAATCCACAATCCCAAAGTAATTTTGTGAATAAAGCGGTCTTATAAGTGTATATTATAGTTACAACAAAAGCAAATATAATCATGTAAGAGAGTTGGTGACCTTGTCCTAAACTGGAACTGGACATGTTTCCAAACCTCTGGAAATTCGCGAAGTCGGGTTATAGGGGTTTACAAACCTTGGAAGTTCGAGAAGTCAGTTTATAAGGATTTTCAACCCAACCCATATCCATAAAATTAGATGTAATTGGCTTGCAAACCCTATATAGTTCGCGGAATTCAGACTGACTAGATAATACATATAAGTATTTGTATCTTGCACAAAGCAGTTATGTATCTCTCATAATTAACTTGAAATATTCCTAATCACCATAGACAATATGTATTGTTGCTTGGGAAATTCCAAAATTATAAACTTAAATAAAAATAGTTTGTGAACAATAAATTGTTCTAACTAAGATTGTTAAGGATCTACAAACATCTATTGCTTAAATCATATTTCGAGAGTTTAAACAAGACAAGCTTGAATTCAAAATTTCTTCTTTGCAATTCACCAAGAACAAAAGTCATCGACTTTGTTTGTTTCTTATAACCTGTATATCTAAGAACTTAAACACAAATAAAGTTAGGTAAACATGAATGATAGACAAGGTACATGGATCATTAGCTGCGTTGGTTTGTCCGCGGAATACTCAAAATTATATTCCTTATTCATATTCAAAAGATTTGGCAATCTTATTCACACATATAAATCATACTTTACTATTATAGGCACACCACCTTAATGAATTATTGAAATGAAGATGGTATCAAGTACACCACAATGTTTTCGATATAAACATATATAATACATGCTATGTGTAATCTAATTCAGACAAGTACTATCAAGGAGATTACTTTTCAAGAAGGTAACACTTGGTATATAGAATAGGTGTCGAGACCAAACCTAAACTATTGGGATCAAACCCAAGTGTTGAATTTCTTGGAATATCAGCCTATAATCATGCTTTTAAACCTTTATTATCTATAAATCATGATATTCTTAAACATAGTTAATATTATATGCTGATATATATGTATATATATATATATCAATTAATGCTTCTGGATCATATATTCTACATCTATGTAGTATTAAGATGAAAGTAGATAGAAAGTATAAGCATATACCTTATATTATCTCACATAAGTTAAAAGGAAAACTAAGAAATTTCAGTTGTTTTCTATCTAGGTTGACACTTCCAATTCTATCTTCTCTTGTTTTTTTTATGATGGAAAATTTTCTTCTTTTTTTAAACAAGAGCTAGAATGGAGTTCACCTCATGTTAGGAAAGACATGTGTCATTCAACATTCTATCAAGAGTTGAAAAACAACCTCACATAACATTATTATAACTAGTATGCCATTCTAAGTAGTCTAAGTGTTAGAGCACTGCTCGTCCGAACTCACAAGCGTTGCTATCTCAAGCTTGTTTGTCAAGTTTAGTTGCCAAAACTATAAGTCTTGATTTCTAGTCTACTTATAGCTAAATCTCGGATTAGGATAGTAAGTGTAGTTGAGCTTTAGACTCCACGACGTTCATCGAATGAAGATGAAGAACTACTCAAGGGAACTTGTGGAACTTCAAAAACAAAAGGTATGTGGAGATTTGAACTCATCTGTCATTCAAAAGTCTATCTACTATATCTCCTATTTGAGACAAAAGTCGTATTGCTATATGGACTTCAATTATACACATTTGGTATATCGATCCGAGTTTATCTCGCTTATCTATTTTTAGAAATATGTATTGGTAAGCTTTCGCTTTAACCAAGTTCATCTTTTATTCTTGACGAAAGTCAAAAGATGATCATGTGAAAATCGCCTTGTAACATCTTACATGATTTGTATGAGACAGTCATTTGATGTAGACTCGGAATGTTTCGTATTGATTATTCGATCACTTGAAAATTGCTTTGAAGCTAATTGATATGATTGTAGATAGTGATAAAAGTGGTTCGATTCTAAGACTTGCAAAGGATAAAATATAGACTTAAATTCTAAAACAAAAATAGAAAACTCAAACAAAGATGATGTTGTTATCAATATTAAAAGAACACTGAAGCTAAGATTCCACTATTTTCCAAGTTCAAAGTGATTTAAATCCAATATTTATATTTATTCAATTTTTTCGTTTAATTTGATTCTAAGATGTTGCAACAAGTAGATTTTTAAAATAACAAGTGTAAATCAAAAGCATGGGATATCAAAAACCTAAGTCCAAGCATATACCATCAATGGAAATCGCAATTGTTGAATAAAAATCATTAAAACAATTCTCAAACAAGGCAAATAATCATATGAATAATTGTAATAAATAAGATAAATAGAAAATACCACTCTTTATTGGAAAAATAGCTTCCTCTATCGCCTCAGCAATGGGGTTTAGCTCCTCATATCAAAAACAGGTTCAAAATATTTTTCCATTGCTCAAAAGGTGTTTTCAAAGGTGAAGAGACTCAAAGGGAGTAAAACAGTTCAATCGCAACGTTTATATGTGTTGCAGATCGACTTTTACAAGAGAAACAGAAGGAATAAGACTGCTACAGTAACGATAGAAGCGAAGTGTTGTAGAACAACGACAGTGTTCTGCGAGAGTTGGGCGTGGGTTGATGTTCTTCGTGTTCTTCAGCAGCACCAGCAGAACAACTTTCCTGCAACTCGTGATTTTTGTTTCCTCTGGTTCTCTAAACTACCCCAAACTGTTCGTCATCCTTCTATGACCTGCAACCAACCTATATATAGGCAACAGACCCAAAAATAACTCGATTTAATCTCTCTCTTTCCTTCACAGCAAGTCTCGGATATTTCCTTTTCTGAATCTTCTCTACGCGTCTTACAAATTAAATCTGACGTCCAAGAATCTCCTAATGATGGCATTAAATATACAAAAGATCTTCTACCCTTATCTGCACGTAATCCCCATGTATAGAACCAAGAAAATTCCCGATAATAATGCTCCTCCTCTGTTTTTTTCAATCCAAGAATTCATCCCTATTCCTTCGTATTTGATACATACATCCCATGTTATGCTCTAAGAAGTCCATCCCAACACGAATATGCAGTTGAATCACTCCAAATCAGATCCATAAAATCTCACAAGTCCCGTGAAACTCCAAGCCTTTGTTTTGTATAAACTCGATTTCTGACCCTGTTTTTTCGATTCTACAGCTCATACCTTCCCTGTTTGACCAAAACAGGGTAATCCCAATCCACAAAAAACACGAATTCAGCCTAAGACTCGATCAGAATCTCGCCAGAATGTTCCGCTGCAAAACTGAATTTGAATTCAGTTTTTCCCGCCAAAAATCTGGAGAAGAGAAAGGTTGCCCCCTATCCAGAGTAGAGGTGCCGATAGCAGGTGCCTTGGGGTGTCCTGAGGGTGCCCCTTAGTAATTCGGGTACCTCTTATCCATAGTGAGAGTCTGAATAGTAAGTGTCCTCCGGGTGCGCTTTTCGATAACTTTTCGAGCCGATTTTTCAAAAAATGTTTATTGGACAAAAATACCTACACACACATAAAACACCATAATAAGTACAAAAATGAGCACTATCAATATATAGAATCGAGACAAATTAGACACAAAAATGTGTCTATCACTAATAGTTTGCGTGAGACAACTATTGTCGTCTTCCAAGAATGTTTCAATGATTGAAATGAGGGTTTTAAACATGTAACCATGATTTGATATAAACATAGTGTGTATTCACATTTGTGTAAAGTCCAAAACCGGGAACCATGGTATGCGTACCCGTACGCATACTGGTTGGTTGTTGGAAGTCCGGGAACTAAGTATGCGTACATGTACACGTACTGGCGTAACCAAACTCTGTCCGGCTACTTAGTTATACGTACCCGTTTGCATACTTAAGTAGGTTATGCTCTAAAATCGGTATGTTCATGAACTAATACATTTATATAATAAGGAATGCAATCTTTTGCAAACCTTGGCTACAATGTTCATGAAATGATTCGAGTGAATCAAAATCGATTTTGCTTCAATTGTGTCTTTTATACTTCTATGAGAATATAAACAATTGAACAACTATCTAACTAGTTTCATTTGAGTCATTTGAACTAGTTATGATAAAGATGAATAAGGTTGATATGAAAGTGCTCATATGGCTAACCATTGGTTAACTATTCTTGAACCAACTAAGTGTACACGTTTAGGTACAACCAACTAACCATTGGTTACCTTTATCTAAATGATGTATATTTCATTTGTGTATAAAAAGCTAAGTTCGATCTAACAGTTGAAAGATATTAGCTTGAATCTAATCAGGTTTTCATCTGACGGTGAATATTGAATGCTTAGTTACCAAGGTAACATTGATTGCAAACCCTGATTTGAAGACTATATAAAGGAGAAGAAACTGAGAAACCTAATCCCCACACCTCATGTGTGATACTAGTTGTGACTAGAGTCGGTTCTCCTTCAACCTTAGGTTTTTCTAAAACCCAGTAGGTTAACGACTCAAAGACTTCATTGGGATTGTGAAGCCATACCCAACTATTTTCTCTGTAGTTGCATGTTTCGATCTTGGTATTTTCTATTATGATTGAGTACTATCTTCTTTAAGATTTTCTAGAGATTTATTCTCCAATAGGCAAGATTCAAAAGTAGTCACAAACATCTTCGTTTCATCGTTTGTGATTCCACAATATCTTGTTTCGTTAATCGATTAAGATTATTGTGAGGTGATTGATAATACTAGGCTGTTCTTCGGGAATATAAGTCCGGTTAATCAATTGGTTCATGTTCACCTTGATTTATCAAAAGACGGAACAAAACTCGTAGGTATATCTGTGTGAGACATATTTATCTATTCGATTGACTTTTCTGTGTGAGACAGATTTGTTTATCAAGTCTTCGACTTTGGGTCGTAGCAACTCTTAGTTGTGGGTGAGATCAGCTAAGGGAATCAAGTGCGCAGAATCCTTCATGGTTCAAGAGGCGTAAGGAACACAACTGTACCTTGATCAATGTGAGATTGGTTAGGGCTCAACTACATTCCAGTCCGAAGTTAACTAGTAGTAGGCTAGTGTTTTTAGCGGATTAATACAGTGTGGTGTTCAAGTATGAACTAGGTCCCGGGGTTTTTCTGCGTTTGCGGTTTCCTCGTTAACAAAACTTCTAGTGTCTGTGTTATTTCTTTTCCGCATTATATTTTTTTTATATAATTGAAATATCATAGGTTGTGCGTAAGTTTCAATCAATTGTGAATCCAACCTTTGGTTGTTGATTAAATTGATCGACACTTGGATATTGGTTTTTGATACTGTCTAAGTTGTTTCTTATATTAATCAGGCTCACGGATTTCTATCTGTTTGATTTTCTGATTATATTAGGAAACAAAAATATAACTCTTTGATATACTTTTCTTAAGATTGAGTCTGACTGTCTAGTTGATTCTCTTGAAAGTATATTGGAGTTAGTCCATACAGATTGCTAACCGAAATATTGGGTGTGGTTGTTAGACCCCCGCTTTTTCAATTGGTATCAGAGCAGGCAAACACGCTAAGACCTCATAAGTCTGTGTTTGTAGCGATTTGGTTATGGATGATAATATCTCAGATAATGCACCGCCAGTTCAGAAACATTGTGATTTGGTTCAAAGCCTTGTTTTTCTTGAGAAGTTCCTCACACCTTCTCAATTGTCTGAAACTATGTATAACTGGGAAGCACGCCTAGATGAGCAGTTAGACGATATTTCAGATGAAAGTGATTCTGATGAGGGACAAGGTGTTGATGAGGAATCTCACAATTATCAAGCTTTTTGACCAAATCATGAAGAAGAAAGGGTCAGCATCTTGCTTGACTGAGTTTCTGACTCCTCTCTGTCTAGAAAACAGGAAAATGAGAAAACTCTTTAAGGGATACGATTGTGGTTACAAAATATACTTAAAGATCGTGAAGAATATGTACGTTCAAAGAAGTCTGAATGTGAAAATCTTCGTCGAAATCTCTTTAAGTTGAAAGAAGAACTTGCTGAATCTGAAGCAAGGATTAACTCTCAACAGGGCTGTTTCAAAGATAGAGAAAGTGTTTTTCTTTCTCGAGAAAAGCGACTTGAGGCTGATATACCTGCTGCTCCTGATAAAATCAAGATGTTGGAAGAGGAATTGAAAAAGTTCAATTCTAGTTCAAACAAATTAACCACAATGTTAGGATAAAGTAAAAATCATTGTGATATACGAGGATTGGGCTATAAGGGAATATATGCTCCAAGTACTAGCAAAGAGGTAAAAAATTTCAAGGCTAGTGATTCTTCTCAACAAAAGGTTTCCGCTGATGATAAAAGTGAAATACTTGCATGGAAGTTAAATTTCAAAAGACCAAAGTATATCAACCTCCAAAGTCAACACACACATATCGAGGTAAGAACATTCCTTATGTTTGTCACTATTGCGGAAATAAAGTTCACCTGGAAAGGAGATGTCGTTTCCGTATAAGGAATGAGAAACTTCATAATGTTCTTGTTTGGGCATCACAAGAAGTTGTGAAACCAAGATCATATGTTAAGACTAATCCCCTTAACGTTACAGGTTGTAATTGTCCAACCTTTAGGCAAAGGAATCGGTACTGTGATAAACCTAGATTTTCCTATAAACGTCATACAAATACTTTTCACAATCGTAATGGTAATCAAAAGGATAACTTCGTAAAGACGAAGACAAGATCCGATGCTCTCAATTGGAGAAATACTAAATTGCAAAATAATAGTAAATCTAATTCTCTTCCGAGAATTATAGAAGAGAGTAATGGGAAGAAGGTGTCGGTTGTTCCTAAACGCTCTCAGAAGTGGATATCAAAGAAAGTCAATGATGTTTTGAGTGTGAAAAGGAATGATCTCCCAGAAAATTCCATGACTATGGAGAAAGAAGTATCCATGATGTTGGAACTTAATAAGTTCTTTGGAAAGATGGATTTGGATGTAAAAGGTTCTAAAAGTGATCTCTTTCATGATAATCCAATGTAAAACGAAATAAACCAAAAACTATAGATGGTGAAAAGTCCATAGTTGCGGAAAAGTTTGTTTCAGTAACTTGTGGTGAGTAAGACCTTTTTCACCTCAACACAACTTGATTGTGTTGTAAGTGCATCCTCACCAAGGAATGCCCTGCTATGTATACGGTGAGGGAAGCACGAGAATTGAGGGGCATGGATTATGTTTGGTAAGGCTGTAGAATTCGATTGGATTCATCTAAAAAGGTATGTCTGCAAACTTGAACAAGATTTGTGCTTTTATTTATTTGCTTAGAGTACTTATAATGATCTACGTACCTTTCTTATCGTTCATTTTTACCTAACTTGATCTGTGTTTAAGGTTCTTAAATGTTTAGGTTTGAAAATAGTAGTTCGGGATATTTGGACTTCATGGTACACATACCAGGTATGCATATCATCTTTTAAAATCAAAATCCAGGGATTTTAGTATGCAAACCCGTTTGCATACTGCTCTAGATCACGAAAATTCGTTTGCAAACCGGTGTGCATACCGGCCTGTAGACGTCGATTTTCGATAAACTTGTTTTGGCCGTAACTTCTTCGTCCGAACTCGAAATTACCTCTCTTTTTTTTTAATTCTCTTCATTTTTGAAGTCTATTCAATTTAGAGATGAGAATTCTCGGATTTGGATGAGTTAAGATTGGTATTTGTCCCATCTCTTGTTTTTGAGTGTTTTACTCCGTTTCGTCACACTTGTTCCACTTCTCTTGGACTTGGGCACTTGAATTCTTGAAGTAATTATCTTCTAAGCTCATTTGTAGCCTGTATAAGAATGTTGTTGGTGAATCACAAAGAAGGAAGTTCAAGGATGGCCAGTAGTACACATTGCTATGGGATTCTTGAATGTTCACAATCATCTTATGTGAACTATGGTGCATGGTCGTTAATGACTTTGTACGTTCTTATTTGTTAATAAAATCTTTATATACGCCTTTGGTAGCTATTCTTGGTGTAAATCCGTGCGAAAAAGATTGAATCTACCTTCAAAGGGCAAATGATTTTGCAATATTAATCTTTATGGTTTTATATATTGCAACTTGTTATGGGATATGTGTGTTTGCATCCATGAACTATGATTGTACCATATATTCTCAAAAGTTAAGTCTATCATATGTCTTTATGCAAATATTGATAAAAGATAGAATGAACTTTTGACAACAAAAGTTAAGCCTATTATGTCATTATGCAAATTTTGATGGAAGATAGGATGAACTTTTGTTTACAAAGATTAAGTCTATTACATATATCTATGCAAATATTCATAAAAAAAAGAATGAATATTTGAATATTCCGCAGTATTGGTCTTTCGCTGATCCACATCCTTGTGTAAGTATTGTGCGGCTCCATAAGTTCTCTTATGTTGAGCATTTCCGATTAAATTAATCATGGATTCTCTTGTGGTTAATTTAATTGAGTATTTTGGATACAAATTCATGTTCCATATGATTTATTAAATTCCAAATAAATCCTTCTTTTCTTGTAAAAGTAAGGTTGCTCTTGTTGTTCTTTCGGGAATGACATTTTATGGGGAAGAGTTCTTATTTGAACTTGTGCTTAATTGCTGTATCTTTGTGGGGAGTGCAGTTGTGGAATATTATAGGGGTTTATCTTTTATCTTTATAAACTCCTTGATGAATGCATTTAGCTTCGGCTATATGATTGTATCTAAATAAAGTTGATTGGTGGTTCTCTTTTGGTCATGAAGTATCTCTATGGAAATTTCATTAGGATCCCACTAGTTTTTGTACCTTTGCCAATTTATATTGGCAAAAAGGGGGAGAATTAATGTGTAATTCACACTACAAATACATATGGTTTACAGATCATTATGTAAGGGGGAGTGGTTTTCATGTGAGATGAAGTATTGACTATAGGGAGAGTGATACATATCATTATAGTATTGTTGTCAAAGTTGTGATACAATTGAACTTTGATGCCATGTAATAATACTATGACATTGTATAACAATGATTTAGAGCTATTATTTTCTCATTGTTATAGCTACGGATCTTCAACAACTATGATACTGAGTTGAACACATTTGGAATCATTGGAGTACTTGGAAGTGACGAATATTTCGAGTAATGTTGAAGAACCAAGGATATCAAGCATTTGGATGAGAAGATACAAAGTTTATTTATTTTGTAATTCATATGTATTGATAGTTTTGTCACTAAAATTGACAAAGGAGGAGATTGTTAGAGCACTGCTCGGTCGAACTCGCAAGCGTTACTATCTCAAGCTTGTTTGTCAAGTTTAGTTGCAAAACTATAAGTCTTGATTTCTAGTCTACTTATAGCTAAGTCTCGGATTAGGATATTAAGTATAGTTGAGCTTTAGACTTCACGGCGTTCATCGAATGAAGACGAAGAACTACTCAAGGGAACTTGTGGAACTTCATCAACAAAAGGTATGTGGAGACTTGAACTCATCTATCACTCAAAAGTCTATCTACTCTATCTCCTATTTTAGACAAAAGCCATATTGCTATATATACTTCAATTATACACATTTGATATTTCGATCCGAGTTTATCCCTCTTATCGATTTCTCGAAATATGTGTTGGTAAGCTTTCGCTTTAACTAAGTTCATTTTTTATTCTTGACGAAAGTCAAAATATAATCATGTGAAAATCACCTTGTAACATCATACATGATTTGTGTGAGACAGTCATTTGATGTAGACTCGGAATGTTTTGATCATTCGATCACTTGAAAATTGCTTTGAAGCTAATAGTTTGCGTGAGACAACTATTGTTATCTTACAAGAATGTTTCAATGATTGAAATGAGGGTTTTAAACATGTAAGCATAATTTGATATAAACATAGTGTGTATTCACATTTGTGTAAAGTCCAAAACCGGGAACCATGGTATGCGTACCGGTACGCGTACCGGTTGGTTGTTGGAAGTCCGGGAACTAAGTATGCGTACCCGTACGCGTACTGGCGGAAGTTCAAGTTCCGTGAATTTCTTCTGGAGTTTGGAAGTGTGAAATGGTTTGCGTACCCGTACGCGTACTGGCATAACCAAAGTCAGTCCGGCTACTTAGGTATGCGTACCCGTTTGCATACTTACGTAGGTTATGTTCTAAAATTGTTCATTAACTAATACATTTATATAATAAGGAATGCAATCTTTTGCAAACCGTGGCTATAATGTTCATAAAATGATTCGAGTGAATCATCAATTTTGCTTCAATTGTGTCTTGTATACTTCTATGAGAATATAAACAATTGAATTATTCTCTAACTAGTTTCATTTGAGTCATTTGAACTAGTTATGATAAAGATGAATAAGGTTGATATGAAAGTGCTCATATGGATAACCATTGCTTAACTATTATTGAACCAACTAAGTGTACACGTTTAGGTACGGTTACCTTTATCTAAATGATGGTACATTTCATTTGTGTATAACAAGCTAAGTTCGATCTAACGGTTGAAAGATATTAGCTTGAATCTAATCAGGTTTTCATCTAACGATGAATATTGAATGCTTTTTTCCCAAGGTAACATTGATTGCAAACCCTGATTTGAAGACTATATAAAGGAGAACTCTAGAAACTGGGAAACCTAATCTCCATACCTCATGTATGATATTAATTGCGACTAGAGTCGATTCTCTTTTAACCTTAGGTTTTTCTAAAACCTAGTAGGTTAACGACTTAAAGACTTCATTGGGATTTTGAAGCCAGATCCAACTATTTTCTCTGTAGTTGCATGTTCTGATTTTGCTGTTTTCTATTGTGATTGAGTACTATCTTCTTTAAGATTTGCTCGAGATTTATTCTCCGCTAGGCAAGATTGAAAAGTAGCCACAAACATCTTCGTGTTGTCGTTTGTAATTCCACAATATCTTGGTTCGTTAATCGATTAAGATTATTGTGAGGTGATTGATAATACTAGGCTGTTCTTCGGGAATATAAGTCGGGTTTATCAACTTGTTCCTGTTCACCTTGATTTATCAAAAGCCGGAACAAAACTCGTAGGTATATTTGTGGGAGACAAATTTATCTATTCAATAGACTTATCTGTGTGAGACAGATTTGTTTATCAAGTCTTCGACTTTGGGTCATAGCAACTCTTAGTTGTGGGTGAGATCAGCTAAGGTAATCAAGTGCGCAGAATCTGGCGTGGTTCAAGAGGCATAAGGAACGCAACTGTACCTTGATCAGTGTGAGATTGGTTAGGGATCAACTACATTCCAGTGTGAAGTTAACTGGTAGTAGGCTAGTGTCTGTAGTGGCTTAATACAGTGTGGTGTTCAAATCTGGACTAGGTCCCTGGGTTTTTCTGCATGTGCGGTTTCCTCGTTAACAAAACTTCTGGTGTCGGTGTTATTTCTTTTCCGCATGATATTTTTTTATATAATTGAAATATCACAGGTTGTGCGTAAGTTTAATGAATTGTGAATCCAACCTTTGATTGTTGATTAAATTGATTGACACTTGGATATTGGTTATTGATACCGTCCAAGTTGTTTCTTATATTAATCAGGCTCACGTATTTCTATTTGTTTGATTTGCTGATTACATTAAGAAACAGAGATATAACTCTTTTAGTTACCAGCAATTAAAATGCATATCTCTGGAAAATAAAAATTGGTAATGTGCATTTATTAATTGGAGATTTTCTAGTGAGATTTCGGTAATATTGGACAGAGCATTTCCAGGAATTATAAAACCGATTTTGGGCATTTATTGCATATCTTAAGAATATTTCGGTTTTGGAAATTCCTTGGTGTCCAAACATCCTTGGTCTATAAATATCTAAGTTTGCATTTCGAGCAAACTATCCTAAGAGCCAACAAAACTACCTTGTTGTGTTGTTACTCGTGGAGCCGTCTATTCGGAGAGGAAAGCACCCTCATTAGGCGAAATCTCTTATGACCGCTCGTTTAAAGACTTCTTTGGGATCAAAAAGATTTACGAGTACCGTTGGTGGGAAACTAGATAATTGCAGTATTATTAGTTTTCGATTTTTTTGATTGACTAACAGTTGTTGAACTTTGATTGCACCTAGTTTGTTTATTCTTGAGAATCTTCTCTTTTGATATAAGATTCAGTCAAACTACATCGAAGTGTAGACGGGATCTTTAGAACTGTTTGTAGATCTAAAGACACCTTGTGATAATCCATCATTAACAGACTCCGTTCTGTGCATGATTGATCACAAGAGATTCAAGTTGTGGTGTGCAGTTGTTTATTGAATATTAAAGAAGATTTGAAGACAAAGAAGATTTGAAGACAAAGAAGATTTCTTATTAGTTTCATATCTTTGGTGTGCACAAAACATGATCGGCTGGGATCCAATTATAATCGGTTTATCCTTGATAGATTTGATTGATTAGTTGATTTTAGAGCACTGCTCAGTCGAACTCGCAAGCGTTGCTATCTCAAGCTTGTTTGCCAATTTTAGTTGCAAAAACGATAAGTATTGATTTCTAGTATACTTATAGCTAAGTATCAGACTAGGATAGTAAGTGTAGTTGAGCTCTAGACTCCACGAAGTTCATCATGCAAAGACGAAGAACTACTCAAGGAACTGGTGGAAACTTCATCGACAAAAAGGTATGTGGAGACTTGAACTTATCTATCACTCAAAAGTCTATCTACTCTATCTCCTATCTTGAGACAAAAGTCATATTGCTATATAGACTTCGGTTATACACATTTATCAATTCTGCATTCGCAGTTTCCACGTTAACAAAACTTCTGGTGTTTGTGTTATTTCTTTTCCGCATTATATTTTGTTATATAATTGAAATATCACAGGTTTTGCGTTGAATCGATCAATTGGTAAATACAACCTTTGGTTGTTGATTGGAATTGATTTATCCTTGAATATTGGTCTTTGGTACCGTTCAAGTTATTTCTCTTGTATTCAATCAAGCTCGCATATTTCTATTTGTTTTAGTGAGGATTGAATTGAGAAATTGAGATATAACTCTTTGATATACTTTTTATTAAGATTGAGTCTGACTGTCTAGTTGATTCTCTTGAATGTATATTGGAGTTAGTCCATACAGATTGCTAAGCGAAATATTGGGTGTGGTTGTTAGACTCCCGCTTTTTCACTAAGAGATACTAATCTTTATGTACCCATAAACATACATAATTAACATGAAAAAAACTTAACCTCATTGATTAGGATTAGTATTAATCAGTTTAAAGAAATAAAAAACATGTTTTGTTGCTAAACCAACATAAAGACTAACATCACCCACTTTGGTCAGCAACAAAACCTTTTAAGTTTTAAAAACTTTACAAAACAGACTTGGATTAGTAAGATACAAATCTATAGGTGGCCAACCTTTTTTAGGAAATATAATCCTACCCAATGAGCAAATATTCATGTATAACCTTATACTCAAGATCAACAATACGCTAGAATTCGACTATGAAGACCCAAACACTGTTTAAAAGATGCACATACCATTTCCATAGTAAAAAAATCTAGGAGCACTATTGTTATTGAGTTAATATTTATAAAAATACTTACATAAAGGACGATAACCTTTTAATCCTTACATAGATCTCTTTATGCCTTATAGAAAAGAGTTCAGTATGATCTTAAAAGGATTTGCTAATACCTCTTTCAAGAGACTACAACATTCTTATGACCTCAATAGATATCTGCCAACGTATTTTAAGAGACTACCACACTCTTATGACCTCAAAAGAGATCTACTAACGTCTTTTAAGATACTACCGCATTCCATTTTTACCTTAAAAGAGATATGCAAATATGTAAATGCATTAATTAAGATATTACAACAAATACAAAATACCAAGAGCAATCATAACAAAGTATGTTGATATGCACAACTGAGATATTTGATTATTCACAACCAAAATATATAAGATCCAGTTATATATCTAAGACATATCAACAACATTTATAGATGTTACATGCTCTTTAAACGCCTTAGGGTTCAAAATTTTAGTCATAGGATCTATAAGCATATTTGCAGTCAAAACGTAAGAAATGTAAATTTCTCGATTCTTGATTTTGCGCTTTACCAAGAAGTATTTAACATCTATTTGTCTCGCTCTTTCTGTCTCTTGATTTTCTTTCGCAAAGCTGATTGCAGTTGGTTGTCACAATAAAATTTCATCGGTCTAGATATAAAATCTATAACTAAAAGACCTTTCGTAAAATTTCTCAGCCAAACTGCATGAGTTGTTGCTTCCTAGCAAACAATGTCTTCTGCCTGTATTGTGGATTAAGATTCAACAGATTGCTTTACACTTCTCCACGAAACAACACCTTTAGCAAACATAATACATAACCAGATGTGGGTTTCAGCGTATTCGAACCCATAAAGTCAGAATCTGAGAAATATTCCAATTTCAATTCATTAGATCTTTTGTATACAAGATGGAAATGTTTGGTTCTTTGCAAATAGCGAAGCACTTTCTTCGCTGCTTTCCAGTGTAGTTAACCTGGATTTTTCTGGTAACGTCCCAAAACACCAACGACAAAACTAATGAAAGGAAGGGTGCAAATCATGGCATACATCAAGCTTCCAACAACTGATGCATACTTTTTAGAGTCTATTCGACTCATTTCTTAGTCTGATTTAGGACACTGCAGGCAGTTGATAATATCACCCTTCACAATTGGTGCTTCACCCGGTGCAAAATTCTGTATTTCAAATCTCTGGAGTATCTTCTTGATGTATGCTTCTTGAGACAAACCCAATAAGCCTCTGTTTCTGTCCTATGTATCCAAATACCAGGAACATATGAAGCTTCTCGTAAATCTTTCATCTCGAAATTGGTTGAGAAAAAAATTTCTAGTGTCATGAAACATATGAATGTTGTTGCTAGAAAGTAGAATATCATCTACATACAGAACTAGGATGATAAATTTTCTCCCACTAGTTTTCAAATATATGCATCTATCAACTTCATTCTCAACGAAACCGTAAGATGACAGTACTTGATCAAAATTCAAGTACCACTGACAGGATTCTTGTTTTAACCCGTATTGTTAGATCATTGCTCGGTCGAACTCGCAAGCATTTCTATCTCAAGCTTGTTTGTCAAGTTTAGTTGATCAAAACCATATCTTGATTTCTAGTCTACTTATAGATATGTCTCGGATTAGGATAAAAGTGTGTAGTTGAGCATTAGACTTCACGACGTTCACCATTAGGGGATGATAACTAGATCCTAATGTAATAAAGACTACTTCACGGCGTTCATCATTAATCGATTATGGTGAAATAACCGAGTAGGGATGATAACTAGATCTCTTACCCTTTGTTAATATGTTTACTTAGACAACCATATACAAATGATTGTCCAAGAACCAGACACATTTTGAAATAAATCCGAATTAGATAACCAACCACAAATATCCAAGAACAGACACATTTTGAAATCCATACTGATCAAGTAACTAAATTATGCTTTCAGAAAACAAAAAAGCTAAACTCTACTAATATCCATTGATGTATTTTTTTAAAATTTTCTTGCTTCAGGTTAAATCCACACATTAAAAGAAATAAAAATAAAGTAAAAGTTAAATCCAACTATTAATATCCACCAACAACCAATAAAATTTACAAAAACATGTACTACATGCCTAACTTAACATTTGTTTCGAACCCTCTTTCCTCTTCCTTCACCGATAACAAACCCTAACACCTGAAATCTTTATCCAAATTGGCTCCTATGGAGCAGATATGGGAAGACCCACCAAATTAATCGGTCTCTTCTTTAAATTCTCTCACCTAAAATCATTATTAGATGTTTGGTTTTGCTTCTTTGATGTATTTTCTTTGATGTTCTTTAGGTTTTCATTCTCGTTTTCAGATTGGGTATTGTTCTTTGTTTTATTAAGTTCTATGGATTATTTTGAGAAGGTGATCAACAGGTGGAAGTTGGGTTTCTACAAAAATACCTCCTCATCTTCAACTTCAGCAACAAATCCAACGACTTATCTTAATTTAACATCAATTGCGACTTCAAAAGAGTCTACAACAGACACTACAACAACAACAATACCAGATATAAAGATTGTGTTCAAGATTCCGACCGGTTGATACCGACTCAGACCTTTTCCGAAACCATTTTTTTTTAGATTAGAAACTTACTTTAGTTTAGATATTTTAATTGTACTTCAAAACAACCTTGATAAATGATTGGATCACTTGATAATCCTATCACATCTGCTCTATATAATATCGTTATTTTGTTTGGTTTTGTTTAGAACAAAATAAAAAAAACCTATTTAAACTTGTCGCAATTCTATTCTTGGTTTATTGGAAAGGTTGATGTGAGCATGGTTGATATCGTATAATCAGACACTTCAATTATTTAGGCACTTCAATTATTTTTTGCTTTGTAAGCTAATTGGATAGCAAAGCTCAGTGACTCCAGTTATGTAATTTCCTTTGTTTAGTTTTATAAAATTCCCTTTTATCAAAAATAAAATAATAATAATAATAATTCAAATACTTCAACACTTCAAATACTCACAAGAAAACCAAAACATGAAATGAAAAATCTACCGAAACTCATATCCAAAATGGGTCAATGATTTGCAAAATCACATAATATTCCAATCTCATCTTCACCTGAAGACTCGCCACCCCGCCATTTCTATCAATCTTTCGCTTTAGACCATATCACTTATATTAACAACAATAGGAAATAGAGTAGTTGTAGGGCTGAACATGGTGTCGGTTAACCGTTGGAAACCGACCGAACCAGACCAATAAGCAAGAAACCGAACCAAACCATTTAGATTTGGATTGGTTTGGTAAAAAAGTTGAAAAACCGACATTACTGGTTTGGTTTTGGTTTGATCTGAAAACCGAACCAAAAACCATTGGGGAACCGATTAATTTTTAAACTTAGTTTCTACCGTTGATTTAAAAGGATTAGATTCTACCCATTGATTTAGAGGATAAATAGAAACCCTAAATCTAATATTTCATTATGATACTCTCCCTCTTTCTCTTTCTCCTTCTCTCAGCCGCCTCCCTTCTCCACCCCCAACAACAGCTGCTGCTACTCGACTTTTTTCTTCCCGTCTTCCTTCTTTTTTATTTGTCAATAACTAAATTAAGATATATTATATATCTTCTTTTGATCTCTAGAATTAGAGTAAGCTTACACTATTCTTGATTATTTTTTTGTCTGTATATTTGTGTAAACCAATACTATCGACAACTACGATTTTTTTATCCGTAAATTTGTGTATTTTTTTTTGGTTTGACATAATTATTGGTTAACCAAAAACCATTGGGACAAACCGAAACCAACTGGAACCATTTGGAAACCGAACCAATGGTTAATGGATTGGTTTGGTTTAGATTTTTAGAAACCAATAATATTGGTTTCGGTTTTGGTTTGGCTAGAAACCGAACCAAAACCGACCATGAACAGCCCTAGTAGTTGTATATAAATGTGAGTACATAGGTTTAAGGTGTTCGAATTTATGTGTGTATATTGGTTATTTTTCTTACACGGATGCGGCGGAAGTAAGTTGCAAATCTGCTAAGCCTTTAGATACAATATTTATGCACATGAAGTTTAGCTGACTAGGATATATTGGGTCGTCCTACTTATTTTTTAACTTTAAGCCTTTGGTGGTTGGGCTATCTTTTGCAGATTCAAATTTTATTGTACATGTGAGTTGAGGTTGTTACATTGAGAGATCAAGAGTATGCGAATGTATACATATTTTTTCTTTTAATTTTTGAAATGGGACTTTAAGAATTAGTTCTTCCATCTGCCGAAATGGGGTTGATACCCTGTGTACCCAGTCAAATACCAATTTGAAAATGCTTAAGCAACTAATTAATATATAGAGTATAAGTTATTAAACATGAGACAACTAATTTGAGCCCGTCCAAAGCACGGGCGTTCAACCTAGTGTAATTAGAATTTTCCTAAAAAAAAAATTAAAATTCAGTACACCTGTTAAAGTTTAGCATCTCTTGAATTCCGTTGGGGTTGAAATATCAGGCACTTCAATTATTTTTTGCTTTGTGGATAAGCTGAGAGTCCCTAGTGACACGCTTGGTATTGCGAAACTGTCGTGCACACTTCTCTCCCTTTAGCTCTCTGGTTTAAGCAAGGTACACTTTGGGCTAAAAGAAAGTGATAAATGAACTGCAAATTAGAGAACAAATCTTATACACATAAACAGCAACACAAAATGTAGAAACAAAGTAAGAAATCAATACCTTGTAAAGGAAACAAAAAAAACAACACTTCAAATACTCACAAGAAAACCAAAACATGAAATGGAAAATCTATTGAAACTCATAGCCAAAATGGGTCTATGTTTCACAAAATCACATAATATCCCAATCTCATCTTCACCTGAAGACTCCCCACCCCGCCGTTTCTATCAACCACAAACAAGAGACTCACCGCCACCCCCACCACCACAACCGCAACCACATCCAAGACCAACTTTTTCTTCAATACCATCAAAACCAAATCTATCTTCACAAATCGGACCAATATTAGGAAACCCACTTTGTGATTTAAGTACACTTTACGTTCTTGATAAAGAACTAGGTAGAGGACAATTTGGCATTACTTATCTGTGTACTGAAAAATCAACTGGCGTAAAATATGCATGTAAATCAATTTCCAAGAGGAAACTCGTTAGTAAAAAAGAAATTGAAGATGTTAGAAGAGAAGTTCTGATGTTGCAACATTTGACGGGACAACCAAATATTGTGGAATTCAAAGGTGCTTATGAGGATAAACAAAATGTTCATCTAGTTATGGAGTTATGTTCAGGTGGTGAACTTTTTGACAGGATTTCTGCTAAAGGAAGTTATACAGAAAAAGAAGCAGCAAGAACATTTAGACAGATTGTTAACGTTGTACATGTTTGTCATTTTATGGGTGTTTTACATAGAGATTTGAAGCCTGAGAATTTCTTGTTAGTTAACCATGAAGAGTTTTCTCCTCTTAAAGCTACTGATTTTGGTCTCTCGGTCTTCATTGAAGATGGTAATTAGTCTTGTACTTTGGTTCTTTTCATTTTCTTTTTTGTGCATCCATTTCTTTATACAATAGGCCTACTCAGGATTTTCTTTCCAGGGAAAGTTTACCGTGAGATTGTCGGAAGCGCTTATTATGTAGCTCCAGAAGTATTACGTCGACACTACGGAAAGGAAATAGATGTTTGGAGTGCTGGTGTCATTTTATACATTCTCTTGAGTGGTGTGCCTCCATTTTGGGCTGGTAGGAGCATTCTCTTTACTTCTACTCAAGTTTTATTGTACATGCTTTTCTGCGGATTACATACAAAGCTAAAACCGAACTAGCTGATGTTTTGCTTTTCTGCGTGTACTGCAGAAACTGAAAAGGGGATATTTGATGCCATCTTAGAAGGTCACATCGACTTTAAAAGTGCACCATGGCCTACAATATCTGCTTCCGCAAAGGATCTCATCACGAAGATGCTAACACAAGACCCTAAGAAACGGATCACAGCTAGCCAAGTTATGGGTTAGTAACTTGTTCCAGTAGGCTTGCCACATTTTACTTTTTATGTTTTCTACGTTAAATGGATTAATTACGCGTCGGAAAACTGCCGTAACTTTGTTTAGCGTTTCTATATGAGTAGAACATCCTTGGATGAAAGAAGGAGGTGAAGCATCGGATAAACCTATTGATAGTGCTGTCCTCATTAGGCTGAAGCAATTCAGAGCAATGAACAAGTTAAAGAAACTCACTCTAAAGGTCATCCCTCAAAATATACATTGAAATGAGTTTTCATAGAACAGTATGCTATTTGTACACTTGCGGTTGGGCTTCTGACCCTGATGTTATGCTTTGGCTTTGTTTGAAGGTCATGGCAGAAAACCTTTCGGAAGAAGAAATTAAAGGCCTGCAGCAAATGTTTAACAACATGGATACTGATCGAAGCGGAACTATTACCATTGAAGAGCTCAAAAATGGACTGCACAGACTTGGATCAAAACTTACAGAATCCGAAATCAAGCAACTAATGGATGCAGTAAGTAAGCAAAATAGTGGCCGTGTCATTGGCTACCGTGTTATTCTTTTGGTCAATTAGGCAGCAACTCTGATAGCAATTACACTGTGTTTTAACTCGGTTTTATTCGTGTCAGGCTGATGTTGACCAGAGTGGGAGTATCGATTACCATGAGTTCATAACCGCCACAATGCACCGGCATCGGTTAGAGAAAGAAGAGAACCTGTACAAAGCGTTCCAATACTTCGACAAAGATGGGAGTGGGTCAGTACTTTTAACTCTTCATATGTCTCTTAAAGAAACTTTAGATCCTTAACATGGATGGTGCCTAGACATCTTGCTCTGGGGATGCAACATTGTTGTAGTAGTAGACATCTTAAATGCTTTTTGTAGATTCAATCAGAAAAAATGATTCTAAAATACTAGAACAGTTCAGCAAAATTGGTACAAGAAAATTTATGCTCTCTTATCGTCCACATACAGGTTTATCACAAGAGATGAACTTAAACATGCTATGAGTAAATATGGAATGGGAGACGAAGAGACTATCGATGAAGTTATCAACGAAGTTGACATTGATAAAGTAAGTTGAGTTCCAGATCAAGTGTTCGTGTACATTGCATTTTAAATGGCCTACTTTGATTTTTGCTTGCTTATACTATGGAGTTTAATGTGTGTTTGCAGGATGGCCATATCGATTATGAGGAATTTGTCGCCATGATGAGAAAAGGATCTCATGAAACTGATGGACCACAACCAGAATAACCATCTGGTCATTGCAAGTAAATCAGAAAATAAAGAATGGCCGGTTCTTCTTGCAGTGTATTACCTGTTTAATTTTCTTTGATGAAGTAATTCTTGCAAGTCCTGTTAGAATGTTATGTAAATAATATTTAATCATGTAACATTTTATCCCAGGAATCACTTGAATCCATACTCCTAGTAGCAGCTAGCATCTACAAGAATATTATTTCCTAAAAAATGCAACAAAAATGATCCACTAAAAGATGGTGAAAACTTGCCAACTTTCAAAATAAACACCTAGATATCCATCTAACTGCTTCCCCAAGTAGAAAAGGTTTATGCCCCAGCAAATATGCAAGTCCAATGTCTTTGCTTCTAAGGTTATGCCATGGGCTACGATGTCAAAGTTGACAATGTGAAGCATTACAGAGGCGTCAGATGCCAAATGCAAGTAGCTGAGACACCTTACCAAAAAACCTGGATATCTAAACTTCCTCACCAAAAAGTTTGATTTTGTGCACACTCCAGTAGCATTTCAAGCTCATCATCTGATTTAGATTTGGTAGGTATTGAACAAGAGGCGAAATTCTGAGAACACAGTAGTGTCACCAATCAATAAACTCCTTTTCTTTTTTTTGAAAAAAAAAAGTTAAAAGATTTTCATTAAGCTCAAGGCAAAGCAGAGTTAAACATTACATGACATTTTTTCAACTTCTAATCTAGAACTAACACACATAGGGAGTACATAACCCCATTTCCTAGCATAATTATTATTCCTACCAAACTTAGCAAGTAGGTCAGCTACTTGATTACTTTTCCTACTTCTAAAACACACTTGGACATTACCTAAACACTTGACTAAATGTTGACACTCCCTAACAACATTATTATCTTCCCATATGGTGATGATATAAGTTCCACTGATGCTTTCCATAACTTCTTTGTTGTCTCCCTCCACAATAACATTCTGCAGATGCAACTGGATGATCTACTGGAGAGCTTTTAGAACTGCAATTGCTTCAGCTTGAGCAACATCTCTAACCCTTTCTACCAAAGTCCAGGCTTCCACCATCCTCCCTGTAAAATCCCTTATAATTAGAGTAATACCAACATGAAAATTATCAGGCAAAACAGAAGCATCAATGTTAATTTTGAGCTTTCCTATAGGAGGTGGTTCCCAGTGCTTGTTGTCAGTGTAACTGGCCACATTTATTTCACCTATATTGTTAGCCACCTGAACCTGGTTACAACTAAAGTTAGTGTGAATATTGTTTTCATTGCAGAAAGTAGTGATCCTGTGTTTTAAGCTTAAGCTTGTGCATCTGCTGTTGTCAAAGATTAGTTCATATCTGGACTTCCATATAAACCACATAGTAATGACTTTTAGGTTTATTTTAGCTTTCTTGTTAAAAGAGATGTCGTTATCTGAATTGCACCAACTTCTTAGCCATTGCCTGATGTATGTGAAAGCACTTGGCTCTTGAGCTATTTCAAGAGATATTGCATTCCACACACTTCTAGCATAATTGCACTGAATCAGCAGATGAGTAATATTTTCTTCATCAATGTTGCATCTTTGCGTTGCACCTCCTGATTTTGAGAATACCTTGCATATCTTTCATTAATAGGGATGATATCATGAGCTACTTTCCACAAGAATAATTGGCGTTTGTGTGGAATCTGAAGATGCCATATGGTGAGCCAGAATTTAGCTTCATCTTCTTTACTAGCTAAGCTTGGATCCTTCGGTCAGAGAATTTCCTTGTAGGTGGAATTGACTGTAAAGTGACCACTTCTTGTAATTAAGAGACCATAGAATTTAATTTTCATTCTGTATAGATGGTCTGATGTTTAGAATTTTCTCCATATGGTCTTGAGTGAAGTATTTTTGTAGCATATTTAGGTTCCAGCTTTGAGTACGATCATCAAACGGCTCATTCACTTTCATGTAGTATGAACACTCTTCATAAGTGGAGAAATTTTTGTTGGATTTGCTGAGCAGTGCAACCCTCTATCCAGTTATCTCTGAACATATAAACATTTTTGCCATCTCCAATCTGCCATATATGGAATTGCTTCACCCAACTAATGCCAGTACATATACTTTTCCATATGGCATTTCCATTGCTTGAGATATCATCTTGAAGAATATTTTTCTTTTCAAAATGTTTAGTTTTCAGAATTTCAACCCATTTTCCTTCTTTTTCTTGAACTAATCTTCAAGCTAGTTTTGTAATCATTGTCTCATTAAATACCTTTAGATTTTTGAATCCTAGACCTCCCCATCTTTTTGGAATGCTGACTGTTTTGGGGTAAAAACTGATTCTGCTAGAAATGGTAAATTGGGTGTGTCGCCGAGAAACGAATCTAAACCCTAAACAAATGTAATGCACATGAGTACTTTATATTCGAGAGATCAATCTGTACAATTCTGGCCTAAACCAAGAAATGGCCGTTCCAGTCTTGCTTCAGTCACAAAATGAAGGAGAAGGGTTGATCTTAGGGAGGGAAGCGAAGAAGGTGTTGAGATCAGAATGGTTAACTCTGAAGGTATGGTTGTTTTATGACTTGTATCAGAATGTGGAACTTGCTTACAGAATGTAAGCTATAAGTTCTTTTTATGTTTTCTGGATACTTGTGTTGTTAACCGTTGTTGGTTGAAATAGATTGAAAATCTATTTATATAAGTCATAATCGAGCACACCCTGATCTCATAGGAAGTGGAAATAATTGAGTGGTGGAGAAGTGGGATTGTGTATAATGGTGAAACTATGAGGGGAAGACCGGTTGGTTTTATTCCCACTATTTCTCTATCATCACTAACTATCTGCCTTTCCTGACACTTTCTCATAATGGGTATGTCGTGCCGCACGCTGTAAACCTCCAGACCAATACCATGATGAACATCCCTCGGTTTGTGACATGTTTGATGTCTCGGATATTTTGTATAAAATATGTAGCAAATTGCTGAGGGGTCTTCCTTGCAATACCTAATTATTTTGAGCAATCACACGCAATCTAGGCGGCGCGCGGTCATACATTACAAGTCAAGTTGTGAGATTTGACGCGGGAAATAACATGTAATGCTCTTAGGTCAAATAATTATGTTATTTTTGAAGTCGATATTTATAAAATATCGTTTGTAATTGATGCATATAAAGCATCGCTTTTAAGCAAGCAGCTCAAAATATTCGATGTTCATGAAGCATCGTTGTATAGAGCCTGTCTTGATTGGTCGCAGAACTTAATGTCTTAAAAGGAGCATGACCAACCATCTTCAGGAAGCTGCCAAGAGCCGTATGGGTAGGCTGAGGGTTGGCCGATCAGTTCTTATGTAAGAGGGGCTTCCGACGATCACGGCAGCATCTCATTGGTGCCCCGAAATCAGATCTAGGCCGGTCGATTCGGCTGGTGAAGTTGGATGGCCGAGATTGATTTGCGGCAGTTGTGCGCTGCCGTTTGTCGATCTTGAGGATTTTAAATCCGTGTGACCAACCTACTTTGAGCTAACGGTTTTAGGCGTTAGCCACTGACTGGGAGCAATTCGATTGGTCAGGGATAAAGGCCAGTCGCCGATGGCGTTCCGGAACTTCATTGGCCGCCTAGAATTGGATCTGGGCCGGTCGATTTGGTTAGCCAAGTTGGACGACCGAGATCGCTTTGAAACAGTAATGTGCTGCCGCTAACATAAATTATTAGGTTTCAAAACCGCACAACCAACCTACTTTGAGTGATCGGTTTGATGTGCAGCTAGCAGGTCGTGAGCAACATGATTAGCCAAGGCTAAAGGAGAGTCGCCGGTGAGCATACCGGTACTTCACCGGTCTCCCAAAACAAAATCTAAGCCATTCAACTAGGATGTCTAAGTTGGACGACCACGATAGATTCGAGACTGTCATGGCCAATCTTACCTCGTTAAACCTCTTTTTAAACAGCGTGATTATCCTAGTTTGGCTAGCGATCATGGATGGTGCCTGCAGGCTAGAGGAGTTCCGATTGGATGGAACGGAAGTGGGCCCACCGGTAAATGTTGTGGATCTTGTTTGGCCACGCCATGAGGCAGCTAAGTGTGATAAATCGGCCGGCTGTGATCGTTTTGAGACTAGCATGGGCAACCTAAATTCAATTTCTTAAGGAATTTAAGTGTGTCGACCAACCAACTTCCACCTTTAATTAAAAGTGTAGGCTCCGTATTTAGAGCGATTTGATTGATCGATGGGAAAAGAGACGGCCAACAAAATAGAAGAAGGAGCGCTGGCCAAAGGAAGCTCGAGTTAGGGCAAATTGGCGCGGCCAAGCCTTTTCTGCCACTGCTCCAGTGGGTCACGGTTTCCTATTTTCTTCATATTTCCCATTTTTTGGTAGGATTTACTCCTACTAGTTCCATGGTGGATCAATTTCCTAGTTTTCCTAGGTTTGGTCTCGACCAATAGGGTTCAAGATATTGTGCAGGCCGCGAAAACCCAATTTTTGCAATTCCACAAAATCAATCAATTTTGGTGAATTTTGCGCATTGATACAAAATCACTAATTTTATCTCACAGGGCATCATAACTTTGCGTGCCTCTAATTGAGTACTTCCATGCGCACCTTAATCCTGACACTACGGGAAATTCATGCGACTCAGCTGCGAGCGAACATTAATTATCATGTCATGTCAATATCAAGAGTTCAGCTGGGGAACATAGCCTAGAATAAATACTCGACAGGCCATGCATTAGTGAGTAATGCAGGTGGAAGATAAAAATATATCGAATATTTGGGATTGTTGTTACATGCACCATTCTGGATAAATTTCATATATAAATATACTGAATTGCTCAATACATATATAAGTAAAGAGGCCTAGGCACTCATCACTTTTAAATGGCTTTGTTTCTTTGCAGAACGACGACACATTAAATACATGGTTTTACAATTTTAGCCCTGAACTAAAAACCACCATCAACACTGACACTTTCTCAAGATTTGAAATAACCTCCCTTACTTTGTTTCTTGTTCCACCAATATCTTCTTTGAATGGCTTCTAAGTTGTTTATGTTTTGTTGAGGAAGTATGAAGCAACTCATTTGGGATTGTGCCATGGAATTAGTGACAGATTGGATTTGTATGCTTCTGCCTGCTTGATTAGTCATCCCTACTTGCCATTATAGAAGTCTTTGTTGCATTTTTTTCTTGAATGTTGCTGAAGCAATTGGTTCTATGCATGCTAATGAAAAGATTAATGCCCAGATATTTTTTCTCCAGTGGCATTATGTTCATATCTCGAATACCAAAAATCTATTGTTTTATTTCATCATTTAGTTTTTTGTTGAAGTGTAAGCTTGACTTGTTCAAATTCACTATCTGGCCTGACACCTTGCATAATTTATTGATTATGTTCTTAAGATTGTTGATAGAATTCACATTGGCAGAGGAGAACAGAATGCAATCATCTGCAAAGAACAGATGAGATATTGATGAACTCTTCTTTGCTGGGAAAATATGAGTTATGCTTTTGTTGATCACTGAGGGCATGAATCATTCTGCCAAATCCCTCCATGCAGATTATAAACAAGTATGGAGATAGACTATCACTTTGTCTTAATCCTCTTGTTGGCTGGATTGTTTCAATTGGGGAGCCATTTAGCAGGATATATATTATTGTTGTAGAAATGCATTGCTTTACAAGATTGTACCATTTTCCAGAGAACCCCAACTTCTTCAGAATATTGATGATGAACTTCCACTCCATTCTATCAAATGCTTTTAACATATCCAACTTTATTGCCACTGCACCATTACTTGTTTTTTTTGTCTTCGTATAATGTATGACTTCATGAGAAATGATAGTGTTATCTATTATGTTTCTTCCAGGAACATAAGCATCTTGCCATGTGGATATTAATTAATGTAACAGAGGTTTCAACCTATTTGTCATGATTTTTGAGATGATTTTGTAAGAAATGTTACACAAATTGATGGGTCTGAAGTCTGAAGGGTTTTGAATGCAGTTATTCTTTGGAATGAGAGTTTGAAATGTGTGATTAAGTTCCTTGAGAATTTTACCCTTTCTGAAGAATTCTTGCACCATGTTGACTACATCTGCACCCACAATCTCCCAGTTTTGTTGGTAAAAGCCTGCTTGGAATCCATCTAGTCCTGGAGCAGACCAATATTTTATTTGAAACACATTATTCTTGATTTATTGTTCTGTTGGAATTACAGTTAACTCTAAGTTTTCAGCCTCTGTGATGCAACGAGTGATTAGGTTCATGACTTCATTATGTTCATCTGGTTGACTTGTTGTGGCAATTTCTTGGAAATGTTCCCTTAGGATTTCAGCTATCTCTACCCTTGTATCCTTATATTCTCCACTCTTGTTCTTCAGAGAGTAGATTTAATTGCATCTTCTTCTGTAATTGGCTTGGGCATGCAACATTTTGGAGTTTCTGTCATGGTATTTGATTATATTTTCTCTTGAATGTTGATAAGCAATTTTCTTTTTGGTGTCATACAGAGTCTTTAGTTGGTGTTGTAGCCTTTGATGCTCTTGAATGTCTATCTGTTGTTGGTTGATACATTGTTGGATACAATCTTGAGTTTCTTTTATTTTCCTATATGTATCTCCATATTCCTTTATTCTCCATTCCTTCTGTCCCTTCTATCTCTAACTTTGTTTGTGAACTTGATAGCTTCAGTTTCATGTTTGTTGCATCTCCAACTCCTCTTGATTTCATCTTTACGTGTTTTGTTGAGGAGCCAGTGTTCATAGAATCTGTAAGGTTTGTTTAGGTTTTCATTTTGTGGGTATGTGATTAACAGGATTGGTGCATGATCTGAACCAGAAGGTATGAGGTTTTTGAGAATAACATTGGGAAACAGATCCATCCATGAAGAGAAACATAAGGATCTCTCTAGTATGTATCTAACTTGATTGAGTTGAGTTCTGTGATTTGACCATATGAAAGGACATCCTGTGAATGGGATATCTATGAGGCCCAATGAAGAAACAAATTTAATAATTATTGCGTGAGATTGTATAGGATTGATAGAGTAACTCTGTCTTTCATAGCTGTAAGAGTAGAATTGAAGTCTCTCATTATAACCCAAGGAATGTCCATATTCCTTCCCATTTCTTGAATGAAACTCCATTGAACCATACAAGTTAGAAACTACTCACTGTTAGTTTCCCCGTTTTAATGATCACATTAATCATATAGTTAGAAGTATGAATGAAATCTAATTCCAAGCCATCTTTCCAAAGTAATGCCAAACCTCCTACTTTCACTCTATCTTTATTGCACCAAACATTAGGATACTTCATTTGTTTTAAGAGATATGAAGCTTTTTTCATAGTGGACTTCGTTTCAGATATGAAAATAATTTCAGGATTATAGTTAAAGATGCAATTCTTAAGGTGGTCTATTGTTAATTTGTTTCCTAAGCCTTGTACATTCCGTGCTAGGATTTTCATTTTGTATATGAGATTGAGATACAATTAAATGAACTGGGTTGTGAGAAAATAAGTTTTGAGAGTATTAAGGTTAAAAGAGAGTACCGATGAATTTCCTTGTCCTGCATCCGAGTCTTGGTTGCTGATTATGTATTTGTCCCAGTCACCAGTTCCTTGAACATTCATTTGAAGGTTATTGTCCCATTGTTGCTGACTTGATTCACCTTCCTCAAAGTCTTCAACCATTTGATTAGAGCTAACTCTAGAGTTGTCATTTTCCCTAGTTCTTTTGAACCTCCTAATATTTCCACTCCTGCTGCTTTGGCCTCTTTCACGGTTAGTGTTTTCACTTGAGTTTCCTTCTTCTTGGAAATACTCAGTGTAAACTGAGTTGCAGTACTGGCCATCTTCAGGTCTTATAAATAACACCATGTTGGACTTTCTATTCTTGCTATTCTTCTTTAGAGAGATTCTGGTAGGAGCATCATCAATGTTCCAATATTCATTTTTTGTCATATTGTAGGGAATCCGGTCTAGGAACCTGAACAGCTTCTGGGATAAACCTCTGACATCTTTAGCCTTGTTTTTGCAATCATCATAATTGTGATGAAAGATAAAGCAAGCTGGACACAGTTGATGGGGTTGCTTCTGATAGTAAAAAAGGAATCCATTGAGTGCAATCTGCAACATTCTGAGCTAAGACTCCTCTTATGAGTGATCTTGAGATATCAATTTCAATTAGAGCTCCAACATCATTTTAGTCCACCGGATTAGCATCTTCAGGATCCAACTCTTTAACTTCACCCAATATGTTCCCCATTTCATTAACCACTGGAACATTGAGGAATTCATGTGGCAATTCTTTGAAGGTGACCCAAAATTGCTGCTTATCAGAAGGAATGTCTCGATAGTTTTGAGTTGGATTCCATGGCTTGATGATCCACAGGAAACCATCCAAACACCATGGCACTTCAGTTAAAACCCATCTCCAAGCTTCTTTCGATTCAAAAGTGACAGTTAACAGATTTTTGCTTTTCTTTCTTTGCTCAAAACTTCCAACCTTGTTTCCCCAGATCAATCTGGCTTGTTTTTCAGCAAGGCCTCTGCTCATGTTGGTGTGAGAGATAACTTTTCCGATGATGCTACTACCATTTTTTTGAAGGCAAATGCTTGGGATTATTTGAGCAACATTGATAACTTTTCTGATGTCATCAGAAGACTCAATTGAAGCTGTATCAAGTTGATTAGTAAGGTTGTTGACATCTTCAGAAGCCATGATTATAATTGAATGTTGGAGAATTTGAATACACAATGAGATGATGATGCTTTAACTAACAGATTAATTGGATTTATAAAGGTTTTTCGGATTCTTATTATTCTATGTGTTTGATTCATTTTGAGACGTGTTCGATTTGTCATAGCAGTATTGAAAGTATCAAGAAACAAGAAAAGAACTTTGCAACTTGTTTCATACCATCGTTTAATCGACAAGACGGAATCTTCGAAGTTGCTATTGAATCGAGAAAACTCTCTTTGACTGGGACAAACGTCACCAAAGTCTTAAACAAGACAAGCAAACTCGATCGGTATCAGAACCTGTAAGCCATAAAGAAAAGGACAGGAACAGTGAGGGATACAACGAAAACTTTAAGACAAAAGTACAAAACCAGAGGGAATCTAAGATTTAAAATTGAGAAAAAGCAGTTATGGGTTAGAAAATTCCTTTAGACATTGACAGGAGAGCAATTAAATCTCTTAACGGTAACTTGATTCTTCAAATTTAGACATGCAAAAATAAATGAATCACATTAATGGCGAAATCGTGAAGCTGAATTGATCGCCGAGTGGCAGAGATTGGCTCAGAGAGAGAAAGTAACTTTTTCCCTCTGACTTTATGTTTGTCCGTAGTTATTCAATAAACTACTTAACTGAAGCTAACCGATGATAGGGATGTTAAAACGACCCTCGTTGAAACAATGTGCATAAAATTAGACTCTTTACCAGGTAGAAGAGTTAGACTCGGCATATTCACCAGTCAACAGGCGTCTACTACGGGCTAAATGTCTCAATACCTGTCGCACATAATCAAAATTTTGACGTAATCCCTTTCCCAGAAATCATAGATGACATCAAAATTCTATATGCAAGGAAATTCAAAGGCGTCAGATGCCAAATGAAACAAGACGAGACACCGTATCCCATCTAGCCTAGAATGTGCACCAAACATTGTATGGTACCAGACTACCAGTATGAATCAGTTGGCAAAAAATTAAGGATTTACCCGAGATAAGCTTTACGTGATTTTGCTTTTTTCAGATCAAGAATGGTAGAAAAACAGACTTAACCTAATAAGAGGACTCCAAGAATTAGGAAAATTAGTTACAAAATTAAATTACAAAAAATAACATCAGCCTGCCTGTGATGTTCTTGTTACAGGTGGAAGGGAAACTGAATCAAGGTCACCAGGGTAAGGCATCCACAAGCCTAATCCACCTCTGCTCTCTTTCAGTGTACTATTACGTTTGAACTCATCCAAAGACTTAACCCACTCAACAACAGAAGAATGTTCCCTAGTATGACTATGCAATACAAACAGTGAGTTATACTCGCAGTTAGGGAACATATAGAACTTGAATGCTGACCCTAATCTGTAAACAACATAACCGAAGCTCAGTTGGTCCCTCGGTGTGAATAGGTTAACCTCGTTGAACCAAAGGCAGCTAAACAAGTTGTTCAATGCGGTGTGTCCACGTATAATAATTGCTCCGTCCGGCACATCTGCATTATCAAATCAATGCAAGAGTGTCAGTATCAATGGAAGAAATGACACATGTAGGCAGTAGACCATAAAATACATTTCACCAAGGTAAAAAAGTATGGATTCATTTTCACAGGATTAAATGAACATAAGCATCCAAGATACATGTCATTGATTTTACTGACCCACCAAAAGAATGATGCATCCAGCGAGAGCGGAGATGTTCTATCTACAACCCACCAGGTCATCAGCTTTTACACGAAAGATTTCCTTTGTACAATTTTGAAATACTAATTCTAGCATTACGGATGAAAGGAGGAGTTTTGCCTTACCACTAACTGTTTTTTTCTTCACACTCCATGGCTCCATTCCCTCGTAGACGTATATTTTTGCATGGAGATCAATAAGAGGCCGAGGTCCTCTCTTCCTGCGTTTGATTGCATCTGCTTCTTCGTATATACTCTGGTGGTGCTTATAACGAGCAATGGCAAATGTATTCTTATCGCGCCATAAATATCTGCAACATATACAGATAGTTTTGTTCATAAGTTCCAATATGATTAACAATCATGAGGTTAGCCAGATACCATTTAGGTGTGCAAGACTATGTACTACGCAATAGGTCAGGCCAAAAAAATTGCATGCTTTAGATTGTTCATGTGTGCCTCAGGGGAGGTTCTCTTTATCACGCAGACAAGTTGAAACTTCTAATCCTACCAAAGAAAAAATACAAATCGAAAACATGTGATTAAATTGGAAGACTCGGACACAAATGGACCTTGGTGCATCACATATATGAGTTTATAAAACTTACCCAAATTTACTTGATTCACAAGATCTCACCAAACCCACCTTTCTAAAATAAGCAATGGATCGACTATAAGTTCCATTTTGCCATCGACCCATATGCTGTATTCTGCTTGGGGATATAGCCTGTGGGTTAATATCTTGGGAACCTTTCCATTCCTTCTTGGCTCATCATAGGGTGGAGTTTTTAGAAGTACAAGACGCCAAATACCAACCCACTTCCCTCCACGACTATCATCTCTGACTGTAACATTCTCCTTGATGAAGTCAAGAGATTGTTGGTCTACGGCCATGAGAAAGCAAAAGAGCTTTTGGGATCGCCTGCTTATATTTGAAGGTTGATGAGGCGTATCATACCCATCGAAAATGGCTGATGCAACCACAAACCGGCATTTCTTGGCATACTTAACATCAGCTGGTTCCAGTTCAGCACCTCCATTTCATATGAAACCACAGTGCACTTGAAAAGCACCAAATACAGATCCCACAGGTCACTCAGGTCTCTCAGCTACAGCATCAATAAAACATAACACTAAAGCTAGAATGTCCATATCAAATGAGTCCGCAACCAGGACCGATACAAATGAAATAATCCAACATCAGCAGACAGAAAACTCAGACTGAACTTTCCTTGCTAACTTTCAAGTTTCATTATGAACACCTCCTAGATAGACGGCGGAGGTGGATTAACCGACGTTAACCTATCAGTAATGTTAGCAACTCAGTTTGTGTTTTTTCTATGACTGCTACTCCCGGGGCTGATAGATGTGGAAATGCTAAGAAAATGTGTGTAAGACCAAAAATTTCATAAGTACAACTACCAAAATACTGTTATTACCTTCATAGACGAATTTAACTTGAAACTTTGTTCTCGCTGTGCCCAACTCTGATGTCCACCAAAAAGCGGTGCTGATTGTGACCCACTAGTTGAAGAATCATCATCCTCTAAAATATATGACAGATTTTCAACGAACTTGTCTGGGGTTCTTTTCTCTGGTATGACTATAGAATCTGGATCATCGGCAACAGGAATTGTACAACCTAGTTGCATTATAAAAAAACAAACATTAAAGAGTCTGCAGTCGAAATCAAGGTTTTAAGAGCACAAAAGCCAATTAAGGTGCAGGAATCTTACGGTGGAGTGGCTTTGGTTTAAATCCCAACGAGTTCAACACTAACATAAATTTGCCTTCTCTATTACAAATTGCTGCGCCGTTGATAACAAAACATAAATCGTAGTCAGTATGTATAACAAAAAAAGGCACAGATAGCACCCCGAATCTGCTCACTAAATGCAAGAGTCAATCACCAATACTCCAAACGTCTCCTATAAGAAGATGTAGTTAACAACATCTTGAAATTAGTTCTTCCATTAAAACAATCTTAGAGATGTGAAATTTGTAAGTTAAAAGAAATAAACACACACTAGTTCCAAATCCAAGGGGTTCAAAATTTTCATCTTTAACAATAAGAATTAGTGCAGGGATCACAATTCGGGTATCCTACAGCACATGCTAACAATGTCAAGAACAATAAATGGAAACATAATAGGAATAAAAGACATACATGTTCAGAGGTAGAATTGGCAGAAGGATGAGAATACCTGAAAGGAAAGTGATAGAAGTTTGGCAAGACCAGACATGAAACATAAAGTAAGAATGATTAACATCCATAAGATGCCCGCAACAAGAACTAATCGAATAAAACCCTTCTTCCATACTATCTTGGATGGGTAATCTTGTGGTGTTTCAACATCTGCATTCATTCCATCAAAAAAGAATTAACTCATTTGAAAGAGATTCAAAAACAGAAACTGGTTGAAATGAAATCAATAATTATAACATAATTACCTTTAAGTATGTGTGATTGAGTATTGTTCCGGTCTGCTCTACGGGTTGCCCGTAGAGATACACAACGATGAGCTTCACTATCCATTACTAATCTCTATCACCTCCATATCAAGAGAAGTTTTGATGATCCTAACTGCCACTTATTTTACGGGAATTTGTTTTTTGTTCTTGGATTGGATGGTGAATATTGTCTACCGGTTGGATTTTGGGGAATTTTCAGAAAAAGGAGACGAAGATTGAAGTTCATGTGGGGTGTTAAAATTAAAAAACAAAAGAACCTTGTGCACTTGTTGGTTGTTTAGTTCAGCATTTTCCTAACTTCTAACAAAACGTAAGGTCAGGTCCAAGTTTATATAGCTCAATGGTTTCTCATTAAAGTAGTGTTGTATAGATGAGTTCGCCGGGTTGGGTCTGATAATAGAGCCAGTATAATTGATTGGATTTGGGTAGGGACTTGGTCCGACTATCGCGTACCAGAAAAAGAAAAGAAAACGTAAGTCGATCGCCGATCTGTCAGATTTGCGGAATAACACACATCGATTTTACTAAATATCAGAGAAATGTATAATGTTACCATTATGACCAGTTTTAAGCGGATACCCCAACAAAAACAAGGAAAAAAAAAAGAAAAAAAATAGGACCAACAAAACATAAGGCTTACAGCCTATAACTCAACATTAACTACCAGAAACAAAACAACGCACAAAGACTTTACCAAACAGCGGTAACTACCACTGTTGATATTGTGTACATAGGCTTTACCACTTGCATCCTCTAACACAATCTTCTTCAAGTCTGCAGAAAAGAAACTAGGGGCGATCTCTTCAAAACCACCAGTCAGACATGCATTAGCCAAGAGATCAGCAGCTCTATTGGCTTCACGGAAAGTGCGGATAGCAGAGAAACCTTGAAATCTAGCTTTAAGCCTTTTGATCGACTCCCAAGTGTGATGGCAGGTCCAAGGAGGGGCATCATTATGCTTCATAAGATATAACACGAGAGTCATAGTGTCCGAAAGAACAGGGACTTTAGGCACTCTTTTGAAAGTATCAATCTTGAGACCGGCTTCAATTCCTTGAAGCTCATGAACAATTACGGAAAGGGGCACATAACTGCCAATCACTGCTCCAAGAGACTGACCCTGATCAGTCCTTAAGGTGGCTTCAAAACCAGCACTCAAATCCTTATAAGATCCAACCACTTCATAAGGAAACATCCCTGTCTAGAAGAAAGTGTTCTATTCTCCATATTATCCACCATTAAAGAGTCTACCGAATCCAACTTAAGCTTAACATCCTTCATGATTTTCAGAGCAACATGTCTGAATGTAAGGATTTTTGAGTAAAAGATCCTTCTGTTCCTCTCGCCCTCGATGTGATATATAAAAGCGTTGAATTAGTGAATAGCTTTAGTAGTCCTGTCACCTTTCAAATTCATCCACACCACTGAACTTTATTTTCTCAATCATAAATTGATACACAACTGATACCTAAAAGACGCATCATATTGTTCCAAATAGTGACGGCATAGTTACATTCAAACAGTAAACGGAAATCATCCTCGAGCATGAGGTTACACAACACTCTACATTAATATCCCAAGAGAGTGGTTTAAATCTAGTTTTCAGTCCTCTCCGCAGAGCCACCCAAGTGACGAAACAATGCCTTGGAATGTAGTTAGGGAACCAAAAGGGGATTACCACTCCTTAATAGAAGAATGAGTTCGGATTTCATTATAAGTATCCTTTAAGTTGTAATCTTCGGATTTACTGGCGGTCCATACTGTTCTATCCTCGGTGAGATGGTCAGTCTTCCCTCTGAAAACATACATACCAGTACTACCCAGCATATTTCACAAATTAAAGGAGATAGACCAATCTCCATTATGCAAGCAACTTCTTACAGAGGCCTCAATACGGTGGACATAATCATATTTCATATGGGAAGGGAAAAGACTAAAAAGGTTACCTTGAGGGAGCCATATATCCTTCCATAAATTTATGCTCTCATCATTACGAATTAGATGTAAGACAAACTGCTATATAAATTACAGATTCTCTAGAATCTACCTCAAACATCAAAAGTCATCCACAAGAGCCTTGATATGCCAAAAATCCTCGTCTATGATGACATTTTGCTGGACCCTCCTGACCCAAATAGTGTCTTTATTGATGACTATATCCCAGATGTGCCTTAGATTTGAAGTTGTGTAACTATGCTCAATGCATCTGATACCCAAGCCACCTTCTTTATAAGGAAGAAAAGCAGCAGACTATTTGACATAAGGATGCTTACGAACAAGCTCAATTCCAGACCAAATGGACTTTCCAAAAATGGAGTTTATAGTATTCACAGTTATCTTTGGTAACACAAAGCAAGAAGTCCAAAAGATAAGGATACTACTTAAGACGACCTTAATTAATAAGAAGGGATCTACCTACAAAGGAAATTGTTAGAGCACGGCTTAGTCGAACTCGCAACATTGCTATCTCAAGCTTTTTTGTCAAGTTTAGGTGATCAAAACTATAAGTCTTGATTTCTAGTCTACTTATGGTTATGTATCGGATTGGGATAGAATGTGTAGTTGAGCTTCAGACTTCACGGCGTTCATCGATTGAAGACGAAGATCTACTGAGGAGAGCTTGGAGGAACTTCATCAACAAAATGTATGTGGAGACTAAAACTTATCTATCACTCAGAAGTTTATTTTATTATATCTCCTGTTGATATCAAGTCGTATATTTATATAGACTTTTACATTATACACATTTGATATTTTGAGCTGAGTTTAACTCGCTTATATCTTTCTCGAAATATGTCTTGGAAGATTTTTGCTTTATCTACGTTCATCATTATTCTTGACGAGTTTAGTTGAAAACAATTTATTTGTTGGAAACTAAATAATAAGTCAAAAGATGATCATGTGAAAATTGTCTTGAAACATCTTACATGATTTGTGTGAGACAATCATTTGGTGTAGACTCGGAATATTACGTATTGATCACTCTATCACTTGAAAATTACTTATAAGCTAATAGTTTGTGTGAGACAGCTATTATCGCCTTTTAAGGATGTTTCAATGATTGAAATAGGAGTTTATAAGAATTAACCATTGTTTGGATATAACACAGTATAGTACCAGTATGCAAACTGTTGTGATATGATTTAGGTCCGGGAACCAAGTTTACATACCAGTATGCGAACGATTCCACCTGGGTTAGGTCTGGAAAGACAGTATGCATATCGATTTGCGAACTGTCGGACATGGCCAAAGTCCGGGACTTAAGTTTGCGTACCCGTTTTCAAACTGAGTTGGTTAAAGTTCTAAAATCGGTTAAGTATGATTTCATACTCATGAACAAATACATTTATAAATTAAGGAATGCAATCTTTGCAAACTGTGGTTTTCATATGGATAACTTTGGTTATTGTTGAGCCAACTCAATATACACGTTTAGGTACGGTTACCCATATCTAAATGAAGGTATATTTCATTTGTGTGTAACAAGCTAAGACCATCTAACGGTGGAGAGATATTGCTTTGGTTTTAAGCAAACTTATCTTGAATCTTAAATCAGGTTTTCATCTAACGGGGAATATTGATTGCTTTGTTTCTAAGCTATCAAACCCAGATTTGAAGACTATATAAGGGAGAACTCTAGCAACTGGAAAACCTAATCCCCACACTTATGTGTGATACTAGTTGCGTACTAGAGTTGATTCTCCTTTAACCTAGGTTTTTCCTAAAACCATTATAGGTTAACGACTTGAAGACTTCATTGGGATTCTGAAGCTAGACCCAACTATTTTCTAGTTGCGTGTTCTGATCTTAATTGTTCTATCGTATCGAGTACTATCTTCTCTAAGATTGGATCGAGATTTATCTCCGATAGGTAAGATATAAAAAAGTAATCACAAAGCTCTTTGTCTCATTCTTTGCGATTCCACAATAACTTCTTCTACTACCATATAGTTAAGTTATTTTGAGGTGATTGATATTTCTAGGATTTTTCATCGGGAATATAAGACCGGATTATCCATTGGTTCCGGTTCACCTTGATTTATTAAAAGACAGAACAAAAACTTCGTAGGAACTTCTATGGAAGAAAGATTTATCTATCAGAATAGACTTTTCTATGGAGACAGATTTGTTTATAAAGTCTTCGACTTTGGTCGTAGCAACTCTTAGTTGTGGGTGAGATCAGCTAAAGGAATCAAGTGCATAGAGTCCTGCTGGAATTCAGAGGTGCAAGGAACGCGACAGTACCTTAATCGGTGTGAGACTTGGTTAGGTCTCAATACATTTCAGTCTAAAGTTAACTTGTAGTAGGCTAGTGTTTGTAGAGGCTTAATACAGTGTGGTGTTCAAATCTGGACTAGGTCCTGGGGTTTTTCTTCATTTTTGGTTTCCTCGTTAACAAAACTTCTGGTGTTTGTGTTATTTCTTTTCGCATTATATTTACTTATATAATTGAAATATCACAGGTTGTGTGTAGTTCAATCAATTGGTAGATCCAACCTTTGTTTGTTGATATGAATTGATTGAAACTTGAACATTGGTATTTGGTACCGTTCAAGTTATTCTCATACCAATCAGTTCATGGATTCATTCTTGTTGATTTGTTGATTGATTTGAGAAAGAGATATACCTCTTGGATATATTTCCTTGATTGAGTCTGATTGTCTAGTTGATTCTCTTGGAATTATATTGGAGTTAGTCCATACAGATTGCCGAATGAAATATTGGGTGTGGTTGTTAGACCCCCGCTTTTTCAATTGGTAGCAGAGTAGGAAAATACGCTAAGACCTATGTGTTTGAAGCTGAAAAAACGAGGGTATAACAACCAAACCCAATATTTCGTTTGGCAATCTTAATGGACTAACTCCAATATACTTCAAGAGAATCAACTAGACAGTCAGACTCAATCAAAAGAAAGTATATCCAAGAGTTATATATCTCTCTCAACACAATCAGAGTTAAACAGAAACAAGTTCGTAAACCTGATTATAGTGTGTGAGTTCTTGGATGGTATCAAACCAATATCTTTGTTTTTATCACAACCTATTTAAGACACACCGTGTATAAACCTCTTTAAGCAACAATCACTAAAGGAATATTTCAACACGGTGTTCACTTAAAACAGAGTTAGTCCAGACTGGTCTAATAATGTGAAAAAGATAAATTTAAGTGTCCAAGATCAATCAAGTCTTATCCAACAAACAAGGTTGGATTTAACAATTATAATTGATTAACGTACAACCTGTATTATTTCAATTATATGAAGAAAATATAATGCGGAAAGAAATAACTCAGACACCAAAATTTTGTTAACGAGGAAACTGCAAATGCAGAAAAACCCTGGGACTTAGTCCAGAATAAACACATATTGTTTATAAGTTGTTATACCAATTTCCTACTACCTATTCGGACTATATGTACTATCTGCTTCAGTTGTATTCAAGCACTTGTAGAACTCCTAGCAGAACACCGATTCTCTTTAGGAATTCTTCTCGTATAACTTCTAGCAGAACACAAATTCTCTTTAGAAGTTATTCCCTAAAATCTTCTGCAGAACAAAGTTCTCTTCAGAAGATACAACAAGGTTTTGGAAATCTTGTGTTTGTTTTGAGAAAAACAATTAATAGGTAAAAGTAATATCAAAACAAACTTGTAGATTAAGATTTATTATACTCTTCAAGAAATGGAAGAGAACCCTAATTATTCTACAACTAGAATAAATCTAGAGATATCTTGTTTAAAACTTCTTAAGGATTTTTACGAGATACTTTAATCAAAGTTTTCTTTCTAGTTCTGATTTCGACTAACCAGTGTTGGTATACGATCGAGAACTGAAATCTATCAAAACCTAGGGTTTATGATCAACACCTCTTGAATGGTCTTATATCAGAAGAGAAGACCTTATAATAGAAAAGAGGTGAAAAACCTAGATTACAAGTTGTATAATCAATCAAGAAGATTAAATCCAACTCGGCTTTGTGATTCCCAATACAAATACTTTTATCTCACTCTTGTTCACGAAGAACAGAAGACATGGAAAACAACCTTATGAAGCTTACACCAATTTTCCAAAGGAGATAAAAAGGTTTAGCATTCACGAACTCTTTATTTACAGTGAATAAGTTAGCTTGAAAGCTAAGCTAGGGTTTCGGCTATTTTTCTTTTTCAAGACTCACCTAATTATGGGAGTCTTTCCTAAGTTACAAATATCTTGTATAAATAATTAAATAAATGATTATTAGCATGTATTGTATTTATGTGAATAAATCACATTTTAACTTAGGCAGGAATTAAAAGTTATCACAAACACTTTAATATGGTAATCAAATATGTTTGGATTAATAGCCATCTTGCCTAGATAAGGAAACATCAAAAACTTAACTAAAAAAGGCTTATAGTCACGTAATTGGGTTCAAGTCCGCGAACCGTTACAAACAGTTCGTGGATTGTTTCCTACTAACGAACTGTAACAATTACAGCAACACTTATAATTGTTACTTTAATAAATTACTCATAACTTCATCCTTATAACTCAGAATTGAGTCACAAAAGTCATGGCTCGAATAACCTCAAGTATATATACATAAATGTACATTTACCGTCAGATGAATTGTTCCATAAAGTGAGCATTTGTTTCGATAGATTAGAAAGGTAGAATTGAACAAGAATCCAAATGAAGTCAATTACCACATACCTTTGTTGAAGAAGTCCTCGTCAATGTCTTCTTGTAGTCTTCAATCTTCATCCTTCAAGGATATCTCTTCTTAGACCTAATCTAGGCCGAAATTAACTTTAATATTTGCGTTCAAGTCCTTGAACCGTTACAAACAGTTCGTGGCTTGTTTCCTACTAAATAACTGCAAATCACTCATAACTTCATCGTTATAACTCGGAATTGAGTGATTCTTGGCTCGTTGAATTCGTAAACTCATTCACTATAACATTAGAACCTTTCCAGGGATAAATTTTATTGTCACAAAAGTCGTGGTTCAGATAACCTCGAGTATATATACATAAATGTACATTTATCGTCATAGGAATTGTTCCATAGAGTGAGCATTTGTTTCGATAGATTAGAAAGGTAGAATTGAACAAGAATTCAAATAAAATAAATTACCACATACCTTTGTTGATGAAGTCCTATTTGATGTCTTCTTGTAGTCTTCAAACTTCATCCTTCAAGGATAGCTTCGATTCTACTTCTTAGACTTAATCTAGTCCGAAACTATCTTTAGTATACTAAATAAAGGATGCAGTTTGGCAACTAAAATTGACAACTAACTTGACATACCAACGCTAGTGGGTTCAACCGAGCAATGCTCTAACATAACCAATCTGGTTATTATGGACGAGTTTATCTCTAATAACGTACCAGGTCAGAAATTACCAGATGATTTTCAAAGCTTGGATTCACCTGAGAAAACTGTCACATCTAAGTCAATATATAAACATTTTCTTGATGTAAAAACTGTTGATTGAGAAACACGCCTAGAAGAACAGTTGGATGAACTTTCTGATGAATGTGATTCAGATATTGATAGAGATGTTGATGAGGAAGTCTCAGAGTATGTTAAGCTTTTGGATTCGTTGGAAAAGAAGAAGATGAAAACTTATCATGTCACACCTCTTATGACTCCCCTCTGTCGATAAAACAAGAAATTGAAAAGGATTTATGAAGGTTTATATGTTTCGAATCGCTCTTACAAATCGATCCTCAAAGATTCTGAGGAAAACCTGAGTAGAAAGTCACTTGAATGTGATAATATTTATCAAAAATACTTATTGTTGGAAGAAAAACTTACAGCAACTGAAGCAAGGATTAACTCCTAGCAAACAAGTTTTGATGATAAAGAAAGCGCTTATCTCGCTCGAGAAAAACACCTTGAGGCTGATTTAACTGCTTCTCTTGATAAAATCAAGATGTTGGAAGATGACTTGAAAACGTTTAATACTAGTTCAAGCAAATTAACCATAATGCTATGAGAAAGTAAAAATCATCGTGGTACACGGGGATTGGGATATAAGGGAATAGATGCTCCAAGTATTAGCAAAGAGGTAAAATTTGTCAAGGCTAGTGATTCTACTCAACAAAAGATTTCCACTAATGAAAAAAGTGAAATACCTTCACCGACAGTTAAGGTTCGAAAGAGCAAAGTATATCAACTCCAAAGTCAGAACACACACTAATCGAGGTAAGAACATTCCTTATGTTTGCCACTATTGCGGAAATAAAGGTCACGTGGAAAGGAGATGTCGTTTCCGTATAAGAATGAGAAACTTCATGATGTTCTTATTTGGCATCACAAGAAGTTATGAAACCAATATCATATATTAAGGCTAATCCCTTTAACATTACAGGTTGTAACTGTCCAACCTTTAGGCAAAAGAATCAGTGTTGTGATAAACCTAGTTTTTCCTATAAACGTCATAAGAACCCTTTTCACAATCATAATGATTATCAAAAGGATAAATTTGTAAAGACGGAGACAAGATCTGATACTCCCAATTGGAGAAAGACTCACTTGCAAAAGAATAGTCAATCCAATTCTCTTCCGAGAATTATAGAACATAGTAATGGGAAGAACAGTCAGGTTGTTACTAATCACACTCAGAAGTGGATACCAAATAAAGTTAATGATAGTTTGAGTGTGAAAAGGAATGATCTCCCAGAAAATTCCATGACTAAGCAGAAGGTAGTATCCATGATGTTGGAAGTTAAAAAGTTCTTGGATTTGGAAATGAAAGGTTCTAAAAGCGATCTATTTCATGATAATCCAAAAGTGAAACACAAGAACTGGTGGAAGAAGAAACAGAATAAGCCAAAAACTATTGATGATGAAAAATCCAGAGTTGCAGAAAAGTATGTTTCAGTCACTTGTGGTGAGCAAGACATTGTTCACCTCAACAAAACTTGATTGTGTTGTAAGTGAATCCTTACCAAGGAATGCTCTGTTATGTATACGGTGAGGGAAGCACGAGAATTGGGGCGCATATTTTGTATTAGGTATGATATTGAAAAGTTGGTAAAGTCGTATGATTCACGATTGGATACTTCTAAAAGGTATGTCTATAAACTTGAGCAAGATTTATGTTTTTACTATTTTCTTAAAGTACTTATAATGATCCATGTATCTTGTGTATCGTTCTTGTCTACCTAACTTGATTTGTGTTTAAGGTTCCTAAATGTTCGGATTTGAAAATAGTTGTTCGGGATGTTTGGCCTTCATGGTACACATACCAGGTATGCATACCATCATTTAAAATTAAAATCCAGGGACTTTAGTTCGCATATCGGCATGCAAACATTTCACGGAATTTCTTTTGCAAACTCTGTTTGCGAACTCGCCTGTAGACATCAATTTTTGACAACTTGTTTTGCCGTAACTTCTTCGTCCGAACTCGGAATGACCTCATTCTTTTTGCATTCTCTTCCTCTTTAAATTCACCTCAAAATGGTGATGAGAAATCCAGGATTTGGATGAGTTAAGATTTGTCTTCGTCCCGTTTCTTGTTTTGAGTGTTTTGTCCATTTCGTCGCACTTGTTCCACTTCTCTTGGACTTGGGCACTTGTATTCTTGGAGTACTTCTCTTCTAAGCTCATTTGTAGATTTTGTAAGAATATTGTTGGTGAATCACAAAGAAGAAAGTTCAAGAATGGGCAGTAGTACGCATTACTCTGAGATTCTTGAATGTTCACAATTCTCTTATGTGAACTACGGTGCATGGTTGTTAATAACTTTGTATTTCTTATTTGTTAAGAAAATATTTTTATACACCTTTGGTATCCAGTATTGGTGTAAATCCATGCAAAAAAGATTGATTCTACCTTCTAAGGGTGTTTGCTCGGTTGAACCCACTAGCGTTGGTATGTCAAGCTAGTTGTCAAATTTAGTTGCCGAAACGCATTCTTAATTTAGTATACTAAAGTTAATTTCGGCCTAGATTAGGTATAAGAAGATCTATCCTTGAAGGATGAAGATTGAAGACTACAAGAAGACATTGAAGAGGACTTCTTCAACAAAGGTATGTGGTAGTTGATTTCATTTGGATTCTTATTCAATTATACCTTTCTAATCTATCGAAACAAATACTCACTTTATGGAACAATTCTTATGACGGTAAATGTACATTTATGTAGATATACATGAGGTTATTTGATCCATGACTTTTGTGACAATAACCTTTATCCCTGTAAAGGTTCTCCTGTTCTAGTGATTGAGCTTACGAATTCAACGAGCCAAGAATCACTCAATTCCGAGTTATAACGGTGAAGTTATGAGTGATTTGTTAAAGGAACAGTTATAAATGTTGTTGTAACTTTTGCCGTTTGTTAGTAGGAAACAAGTCACGAACTGTTTGTAATGGTTCAAGGAATTGAACGCAAATACGTGACTAGAAGCCTTTTTTAGTCAAGTTTTTGATGTTTCCTTATCTAGGCAAGATAGATATTACTCGAAACATTTTTGATTACCATATTAAAGTGTTTGTATTCACATAAATACAACATATGCTAAAGTAATTATTTATTTAATTATTGATGCAAGATAGATTTCAATTTTCGATCGTATATCAACACTTGTTAGTCGAAATCGGAACTAGAAAGAAAACTTCGATTAAGGTATCTCGTAAAAATCCTTAAGAAGTTTTAAACAAGATATCTCTAGATTTATTCTAGAGATATATTATTGTAGAATTATTAGGGTTTCCTTAACTTGGAAATTGATCTTTGGAATCGCCCAAGTTCACCTACGAAAATCAGGTTCACGGACTCCTTGTATGTACGCATACTGATTGTAAGTTAAAAACCTAATCTACAAGTTTGTTTCGGTATCTCCACTTTTATCTAGTAGTTTTTCGAAACAAACACAAGATTTCCAAAACCTTGATTTACATCTAAAAGGAAATCAAACTGGTGTTTTGTGAAAGAAAAATATAAAAAAGTATCAACGATGTTGTTGCTTCTTCTAAAAAGAACTAACATGTTGCTAGAAGATTTTTGAGAGTGTTTCTGAAGAGAACTGTGTTCTGCCAGAAGATTTTCGAGAATAACTTCTAAAGAGAATTTGTGTTCTGCTAGAAGATTTACGAGAAGAATTCTTAAAGAGAATCGGTGTTATGCTAGGTTTTACAAGTGTTTGAATATAGATGAAGTATGTATTACATCTAGTCCGAATAGGTAGTATGAAATTGGTTTAACAACTTATAATCAGTGTGTGTTTATTCTGGACTAGGTCCTGGGGATTTTCTGCATTTTGTGGTTTCCTCGTTAATGAAATTTCTGGTGTCTGTGTTATTTCTTTTCCACATTATATTATTTATCTTTATAATTGAAATATCACAAGTTGTGCTTTAATCAATCATCATTGATAAATCCGACCTTGTTTGTTGGATAAGACTTTGATTGATCTTGGATATTGGTCTTTGGTACTGTCCAAGCTTCTCTTCATATAATCAGACTTACGGATTCAATATTTATATCTGGTTAAGTTTGTGATTGTTAAAAGAGAAAGAGATAAACTCTTTAGTATTATTATTTGATTGAGTTTTTACTCTCGGAATATTATTAAGGTTAGTCCATACATATTTCCGAACGAAAAAGTTGGGTGTGGTGTAGTAACCCCGCGTTTTCAAAGGGCAAATAATCTTGTATGTTCTTTACGAGTTTGTTTGTCTCTTCGTTTTGTTGTCTAGGAAACTTCTTATGAGAATTTATTCTTATATTTTAAGAAGGATAACTAGGGTTTGGAGTAGCAAATATTGTGATTACACATAGCTATTACCAACGATTTTCATCTTGCAGTGTATTAGATTTACTTATTTAAACTCTAAGTTATTTGGAAGATGATTTTGCAGTATTAATCTTTATTGGTTTTATATATTGCAAAAATATTTTATGGGATATGTGTGTTTACGTCTGTGAACTATGATTATCTCATATATGTCAAAAGTTAAGTCTATTGTGTCATTATGAAAATATTGATAAAATATAGAATGAACTATTGAATATTCCACAGTATTGATCTTTCCCTGATCCACTTCTTTGTGAAAGTACTGTATGGCTCTGTAAGTTTTATTATGTTGAGCATTTCCGATTAAATTAATCATTAAGGTCTATTTGTGGTTAATTTCGAGTTTTCTGGATACAAATTCATGTTTCATGTAATTTGTTAATTTCCAAAGAAATCCTTCTTTTATCGTAAAAGTAAGGTCGCTCTTGTTGTTATTTCGGGAATGACATTTTATAGGGGAGAGTTCTTAATTGAACTTGTGCTTAATTGCCAAATCTTTGTGGGGAGTGCGGCTGTGGAATATTATAGAAGTTATCTTGTATCTTTATTAACTCCTTGATGAATACACTAAGTTTCGACTAAGTGAAATCATCGAAACAAAGTTGATATATTCTCTTTTAGTCATGAACAATCTCTTTGAGAGTTTCATTATGATCCCGTTAGTTGTCGTACCTTTGCCAATTTATATTGACAAAAAGGGGGAGAATTATTTTGTAGTTCACACTACATACATATGGTTTACGGATCATTATGTAAGGAGGAATGGTTTTCATTGTGAGATGAAGTATTGACTAAGGGGGAGTGATACATGTCACCGTCATATTATTGTCAAAGTTGTGATGCAATTGAACTTTGATGATGTGTCATAATACTATGACATTGTATAACAATAATTGAGAACATCTGTTTTCTTATTGTTATAGCTATGGATCTTCAACAACAATGATTCATAGTTGAACACGTTCAGAATCACTGGAGTACTTGGAGTGACGAAGAATTCAAGAAATGTTGAAGAACCAAGGAAATCAAGTATGTTGGATGAGAAGCTACAAAGTTTATTTATTTTGTAATCCATATGTATTGATAGTTTTATCACCAAAATTGACAAAGGGGGAGACTGTTAGAGCACTGCTCGGTCGAACTCGCAAGTGTTTTTATCTCAAGCTTGTTTCTCAAGTTTAGGTGATCAAAACTATAAGTATTGATTTCTAGTCTACTTATAGCTATGTCTCGGATTGGGATAGAACGTGTAATTGAGATTTATACTTCACGGTGTTCATCGATTGAAGACGAAGATCTACTGAGGAGAGCTTAGAGAAACTTCATCAACAAAAGGTATGTGGAGACTAAATCTTATCTGTCACAGAAGTCTATTCTATTATATCTCCTATTGAGACTAGGTCGTATAAATATATAGACTTTTATAGTATACACATTTGATTTTTCGAGTTGATTTTAACTCGTTTATATATTTCTCGAAATATGTGTTGGAAGCTTTTTGCTTTAACTACGTTCATCATTATTCTTGACGAGTTTAGGTGGAAAAAATTTATTTGTTGGAAACTAAATAATAAGTCAAAAGATGATCATGTGAAATTGCGTTGAAACATCTTACATGATTTGTGTGAGACAATCATTTGATATAGACTCGGAATATTTCGTATTGATCATTCGATCACTTGAAAAGTACTTATAAGATAATAATTTGTGTGAGACAGCTATTGTCGTCTTCTAAGGATGTTTCAGTGATTGAAATGGGAGTTTAGAACAATTAACCATTGTCTGGATATAGTACAGTATGCATACTGTTGTGGTATGATTTAGGTCCGGGAACCAAGTTTGCGTACCAGTATGCAAACGGTTCCATCTGAGTTAGGTCCGGAACGACAGTATGCATACCGGTTGCTAACTGTCGGACATTACCAAACTCCGGGACTTAAGTTTGTGTACCCGTTTGCAAAATGAGTTGGTTAAAGTTCTAAAATCGGTTAAGTATGATTGCATACTCATGAATAAATACATTTATAAATTAAGGAATGCAATCTTTGGAAACCGTGGCTTAATGTTCATGAATTGATTCTTGAATAAGTACTTTGTACAATCATAAATCAAATCCGATTTTGCTTCAGTGTCTTGTATACTTCTATGAGAATATAAACAATTGAACAACTCTATGAGTAACACAATTAGATTCATTTGATTATAATTTGATCTAGAAATGCTAGATGAATGTGGTTAATACAAAAGTGTTCATATGGATAACTTCCTTTAATTATTGTTGAGCCAACTCAATATACCTGTTTAGGTACGGTCACCCATATGTAAATGAAGGTATATTTCGTTTGTGTGTAACAAGCTAATACCATCTAATAGTGGAGAGACATTTCTTTAGTTTTAAGCAAACTTAGCTTGAATCTTAAATCAGGTGTTCATCTAATGGTGAATATTGATTGCTTTGTTTCTAAGCTATCAAACCCTGATTTGAAGACTATAAGGGAGAACTCTAGCAACTGGATAACCTAATTTCCACACTTCTGTGTGATACTACTTGCGTACTAGGGTCGATTTTCCTTTTAACCTAGGTTTTTCCACCGCCTTGTTAGAAACAAAAACTCGAAGAAAAGTTAGATAAAGAAGGAGCGGGAGAGTTGCGGAGAGAGGCACTAAAAGTAAAGTTAGAGAAACAAAAGAGCGCGAGAGTTACAGAAGGAAGAAAAACAAAATATTAAATAAGCAGAAGATCATCACAGATATTCATGACAATTCAATCCTTCTTTATGGCCGTCATGTTCCTTCAGCTCCCGGAGCAACGTTAGTGCCCTTTCTTGAACCCTAATTCTTATCACTTTTGATTAGTATTTGTTAAGAATTCAATCTTTACTCTAGATCTTTTATCAGTGATTTTATATGTTATTTTCGGTTTATTTAATTATATCTACGAAAGATTTAATTTCAAAAAAAAAATAGTTCCAAAGATTTAATTTCAAATTATTATTATTTTATTTTTATTTTAGAGTTACAACACCTTCATCAGGTCGTGGTGGTTATGATCGACCAACAACATGGGGAAATCTATCCCAGGGATCTTCTGGTACTAACTGAAACTTTGATGACAAAGCATCATTATAATCTCACTTTGATGGGGAAAACTAATGGAACTGAAAACAATAAATAAGAAAACATACACTACTTTCTAAAATAACTAAACTCTCTTAATTGGTGTTGGTACCGCAACATCACCAAACCTGAATAATCCAATGCCTCAATCCACAATTGGTGGAATTCATTCTTATAAGTTTGGTGAATCCATTAATGTATGTGGGATTAATCAAATGTGTGGTGATAATAATAGTGATCAAGATGTTCCAAATTCTTGGGTTGTTGGTGTCGATGAAAAAGTTCCTTCTTCAAGATATTCTGAGATAAATGATAAACTCACCCTGGTTAGTCCATCGGATATGGTATCTAGATGGGAAGCTAAGCCAGCTCCCGAGTTAAATGGTCACCATAATCAACAACCCGAGTCTCCTATGGGCTTAAACGCAAAAGAGTGCAGTTCTCCATTTTATTTGGATGCGCTTGGACATGTTTTGACTGATGAGAAGTGTTCTGGTGACTGAAAAAATTACAGTCAAAGTTGTCTGAACTTGATCATCTTCCAAGATTAAAGCCTCAAAGGGTTCGGAGTTATAAATCCCCTAGGAGGCTTTACTCTTGGAAAAAGAGTAAAAAGTGTTACAAAAAATTAATGGTAAAAAGTGATACAAAAAATTAAAGACTATTCACTGCTTTTATGAATCCGGAGTTACAAGCATGATGTATATGTTTGTAAAAAAAATCTTCATCAATGAAGTGAAAAAAAAACTTTTAAATCCTGCAAAAAAAAAAATCAATCTCGGAGACTTTATCTATTAATCTTCAACAATGATATAAAAAAATTAAAATAATATTACACTCCAACAAATTAAAGAATTGGGCATAAAAACAATTATATTTTTAATAGCTTGGTCAACAAGACAAAAACCAGCAAAACGTATTTTTTTGTGTGCAAATCATGAAGAGTCTTCGAATATAAATGAGAAAATCTACCATAAATATCCAAGACACATCTCTTTCATCAAAATGTTATGAGAACATCTTCTATTCGTATGCATCAAATCAGGAAGCTTTTGACAATTTGAAGTTTTATAGAAGTCAACTTGAGGGATTCGTGTTATTGATTCATTTGATAGTATATATTTATATGTGACTTTTTTTGCTCTCAGTGATAGGCTGTTATGATCACAATGTAGTTATCTTTAAAAATCTATAGAAATCTTAATCCACTTATCCCAGTAAAGATTCCAATCCATTAATATCCGGTAAAGATTTTTCCTCGGGTTTTGATAATGAATAAAATAGAGTGACGGGCATTATTGATTGAGTCAGGGGTTTATATGTGTAATTATAATTTTGAATTGATTTGAAGTATGCGATACAACTATTTTTTTGTTGCCTATTGCAAATGGAGATTTGTGTTTCTTCATTCATGACTGTATTTGGTAGAATTCTCTATTACCGGGTTCTTTTTTATGTTTTTCTTTCTTTAATGACTTTTTTATCCGGGTAGGTAGCTTTCTCAGACATTTGACGCATTGTATCTTGTTTATAATTCATTTCTCACAAGTTGTGTAAAGATATTGTTTAGGTTGTGTTATGGAGTAAGGTTTTGAAGAAAAAAAAAATTAGGTATTTGTGTTTAAGGCTAATGCAAGACTTAACCCTAATTAAGAGAGAAATCAGTTTCATGTACAATTTTTGCTTTTCTTCATACTGTATATTTTCCATTTATTCCGGTTAATTAAAGCTCTCTTATTTCCTTCCTATATGTATAATCTGCTAAGTTTGATTGGATTGCTCATATATTTGCAGGTTCCAAGAAATTACAATCTTTTTGTGGAACGATCCAAAAACAATGGTGAAACTTTCATTTACCAGTCTCTTTGCATTAAACTATATTACAAGAACTGCAAAAAGGAGTTTCTTCTTTTTTATTTGTTAGTTTTTTTTTTCCGAAGCATATTAGTTTTGTTGATAGATTTTTAGGTAATCATTTTCTCTAAGTATTATTAATGAAAGTGTGTTCTTAATTAAATCGAAATAAGACCAACTTCTTTTTTGATTTTCTCGATCAATAATACCAAGATTTGATTTCATATGATTTGAATATCATTGTCTACTATGTTGATCATATACAGAGTAAATATAAATGAAGATACAAAGTTTTAGATAGTTATCTCCTATTATTTTGAAAAATGAATTATGTGTATTTTATTTCCATTGGTTTCTTTTCATTTTAGCATCCATCTCCCTTTGCTGACAACTTGGATTATGCGTCAGACTCTATCAACCCTTTGTGTTGTTATACATCTTAGGGGCTGTAATAATTGCATTGTATTAACTTTGCCTATTTTTTGTGGCATATATTGGGCTAATTTATCAGGATTGCATTATATTTTATGGATGTTGGTGTTTTAAGTGAGTTCCCGGTCGATTTGGAAGTAATCCGATCATGAAATAAATTAGATAGTTCTTGGTATTGTCGGGGATTTTTCACCTAAGTTTCTTTGGTCAATTGTAATTTGTATAACTTCACAAATCTTATATATATATATATATGTTAAGGACCATGTTGTCTATTTATCAGCCATGTAGAGGCGTTGTATATATGGACATTATATATGCATGATACAAAATGTAACGGTCTCATTATTAGGTGGTTGCACGACAAATATTTTCTTTAACGCGAAAAAAATACTATCAAACCATTGCCATTATGGCATGAGTTATTTATAGTATGTTATAAAAATCTAACTAGTTGGAAGCAGTTAATAGTTTTTGACTTTTTCTTCAGTGTTGTTATGTTCTTCTTACCTTGTTGTTTAGTAACTGAAATAATCGAAAAAAACCGTGTAGTATAAGCTGGACGAGTACCATAAAGATACAAATCCTTAGATTAAATCATACAGTAATAGGTAAAAGTTATTAAGCCTCTGTTTTTTAGCAAATCCTAATAGCATTTAATTTGAAACATGTTTTGAGGCATACACAATCATTTTCCTATCTAGCGAGGGTTTATAGGGGGTATCCTAACAGTGAGTAGATTACTAAGTTACCCTTAATTGTTTTAAATTACTTAAACACCATTCATCTAAATTAACTAAAATCCAAAATTATTTTAAAAATAAAAAATCATTTTCATTCCTAACCTAATTTAATCATGACAAACAGTTTTGATTTTATTTTTCGTCGGCGATTGTTGATTCATAAATCTTTGATCATTGATTAAAATGAGTCATGTGAAGCGTTGCAGAAAGAGATTTGGCATCAGATCCGCATATTGGAACCCAAATCGTTGTTCTTCTTTTTTTTTCATGTTTCAGAAGAACAGTTCGGCTGATAATTAAACATGAAAATGATAGCTGAACTTCACTTTGTTAAAAAACACACTTAGTTCGGCTGTTTAATTTTTTATTCGAATCAGCCAAACCTAAATTTGTCAGTTACAGAGTGAAGTTCGGCTAATAAATTTTCAGCCGAACCAATGTTTTTTGAAAATATACCTAGGTTCGGTTGATAACTCAAAGGTTCGACTGGTAACTTGTCAGCCAAACCTAGGCATATTTTCAGAAAATATAGGTTCGGCTGACAAGTTATCAGCTGAACCGTTCACCTGGTCATTAGATCTAGGTTATGTGCCAGAACGGGTGAGCCATAGAAATTCCTTTGTTGTTGATATTTAAACCATTACATCTCCTTCCCTGCAAATCATACATCTTAATACTAACAGGACTCTCAAACCATTATCAATCACAGCCATGATTAACAAATCAACGGCAGCAAACATCTTGTCTTCTCCTAGTATTTCAAGTTCTAAAACTCCACCAAAATTGCATTTTAAACGAAATCAGTGAACCACTTTGTTGTCATAGGTAAATTCAGATCGAACCCAAGTTTTCTAAGCTAAACAGACTCTCACTCATTCCTCGAATCGATTTTGCTCATCACCATCTCAGTGGCAGCAACAAGATTATCATGTTATGTTTTATCGGCATTAAAACTCAAGCCAGAGAAGAACCCAACTCTAGAACTTGTGTTAACCCTTGGCAACGAACCATTGCACTTATAGCTAGCCGGCAGGGAGGAGCTTGCAGCAACGTCTTCTTGGTTCACCAAGAAGAACCTTGGTCTGAAATGTGTATAACATTCAACCTAGTATGAAGTTTTGGTTATAAAAGAGAATCATCTTTCCCTTAGCAGAATTAGGTGTGTCCTTAGCAATTATCAAAAGGATTCCATTGGCATCCCTGAGTACTGGTGCCCTGATGCTTCAGTAATTCTTCTTTAGAATACAATTGGTTTCCCAAGTTGTTGTGTGTAGCTGCTTCAAAGCCTCGGTTCCTCGCTACGTTTTGAGTAATCAACAACCAAGGTTGTCAAATCAATGCATTAAGCTTATAATTTACTTGTTTTCACGTCACATGACTCCAATATACATGCAAAATACAAACAAAGCGTAATATACACTAATTTACAAGAAAAATAGCAAAGAAAGCATAATCAATTGATAATAAATCAAGGTACTTTGGATAACTATAAGTGTGACAACAGGATCCTTGCACCTTGGGTGTAGAAAAAAAAAACAAATCAACTTGCTTGAGCATCAAAGATTTGAAGAGCTACATAAGAAGAACAAAAATATAGGGAGGGGAAGGGCCTCACTGCCATATGTCTCTTTTGCCTTCAATATAACCATACACAGAGTCGTTGACACGATGGATAACTTGGGATAAGTGACACACAAGCTTATCCAATTGATAAATTTCTCGGGAATCTTGAGATTCTTAAAGGTGATAAGAAGAGCATCCTATAGAAATGCTCGGTTGAACCCACAAGTTTTGTTATCTGAAGCTTGTTGTCAATGTTAGTTGAATAAAATAATATCTTACTTTATAGTCTACTAAGTCAAGTCTCGTACTAGGTATAGAATTTGGTAGTTGAGTATCAGACATCACCTTCGAAAACTGAAGATCGGCGAATACATTTGGATAACTTCATCAATAAGGTATGTGAAGACTGATGCATTCTATTTTACTCACTATCTTACCATTCCATATTTATGAAACTATGTTGTATGACTTCTAGTAGATTTATTGCAAAGAAGAAATTTTGAGTCAAGCTTTTCTTGTTAAACATCTCGAACTATGATTCAAGCATTTGATGTTCAAAGATTCTTAACAATATTAGCTCGAAACAATTTATTGTTCAAAAATTAATTTGTGGATCACTTAAAAATTTCCCAAGCAGTGATTTTTCGATTGGGAATGTTTCAAATATCAAAAGAGATAAATTTAGAACTTCTGCAATCTCGACTCAGGGTAGGTTCCCAAACCATGGATATCTTAGTTTATGGAATACAGGAAGGTTGGCAAACCAGTTCGCAAACTTTAAGTTAAGAAAAAGATAATTCAGAAACCCGGTTAACAAACCATTGTGATTTGAATTTTTCAATATTTGTGAAAAAGGCTAACAATCAGCGAACCTGGTTCACGAACCTTGTCCATCTGAGTTCTCGAGCCGAGTAGGTTTAACGAACACGGTTCACGAACCATTGCACCCTGACTCGTGAACTATGCTTTACTATTCACGAACCGTTTTACCAACGGTCCCAGTAAAACTTAATCAAATGCTTAAAAACTTATTTTCTCAACAATATGTTTAGCATTGCTATGACTCACATAAACACCTCTAAGACATCATTGATCGCTAAAACACTTGCGTGTGCATCATGATTAAATTTTTAAGTGTCTAAATGAACATCAATTTTCTTATTAGTTCATAAGGTATATTTGCTAAAGAACTATCATCATACACGGTTCACATACCCGGACCATTGTGTATCTTCTATGTGATTTCAAGACTTATTGTCACATTCTTAATTGAAACCCTAATTAGAGTTTCCTCTAAACAGAGAAAGTGTTTACTTGAATCTCAAGTTATCTTACCTTGAATTCTAAGAAACCCTCAGTCTTGAACATCTATAAATAGAGATGCTCTTTCAACTGGGAAATTCAATCCCTAATATTTTATATCCTAGTTTTTAGCTAGAGTCGTATTCTATTGACCTAGATTTCCTCTAAGAAACATAATTAGGTCTGTGACTAAAAGACTTTGCTTGTGGATTCGTGAATTCAGGTCTGACTATCTTTTATATTGAACAGTTCGTGTATCATGAGCTTGATGTTCTGTTATCGAGGTTTTCGTAAACTCTTTCAGGAAAATAGATAGTAATCGAAAAGTTTTCTTTGTCTCGGAATTTGTGATTCCTCAAAATAGATATCTGAAAACTTCTCTTAATTGATTAGTTCAATATTCTTCTTGAGAGGTGGTTAAAGATCCGGGATTCTCGGCTAACTGAGTGTAAGTGTTCCGGATTATGAGGTTTGCTAGTTTAGTCTATTACAAATAGATTTCCAAGCTTTGATATTTGATCTAATCTGTTAGAGGAAGATTGGTATCAAAAGTTGTCACTTAGGTTGAAGCAATTCTTAGGTTGTAAAGGACGTCAGTTAAGAGAATCAATTGCATAGAGCCTTGCGAGGTTCAAGACACGTAAGGAGTGCAAGTTTAATTGGATCGCCTGGAGAGTGGATTGGATCTCAACTACATTCTGATCCTGGTTTTTATGCTACTGTGGTTTCCTCGTTAACAAAAATTCTGGTTTCTTGTGGTTTTCCCTTTCCGCATTATATTGTTATCTTCATAATAGGATTTTCACAAGTATTACGTATTCAATCTTAGTAGATACGTCCAAATTAATTGTAATCGATTAAGAGACTCGTTCTTGTAGAACTCGTATCTTGAAAGATGGATAACAAACTTCATACTTGATTGGATTATTCAGATATGATTAGATTGATCTTGAATATTGATTTTTGGGATAGTCCAAGTAATCTTCTTAACAATCAGGTTCACAAGCTCTATTTTCTAGACTTTCTGATTGAGAAAGGATAGAGATATAAACTCTATATACATATTGTCAAGGATCATTAAGTTGGTCTACTTGCAATTGTATTAGGTTTTGTCTATACAGGTCGCATAATGAAAAATTTGGTGGTATACTTGGTACCCTCTCCTTTTTACATCCCACTTAATGCAGAGATAAGCTTTCTTTAAGTCTATCTTAAGAGCGTACCTGGGGACATCACTGTTCCTATGATAATTCAGTAGCACCTCATGAGATAGCATGATGTTTTCTTGGATAGATCTCCCGTAAATAAAGGCATATTGGCAAGGGCTAACCAACTTCTTCACAACATGCTTAAGTCTAATAGTCAAGATCTTAGTGATAGACTTGTACATGATATTAAAACAAACAATTGACCTAAAAACATTTAAGGAAGAGGCGGCAGAATTCTTTGAAACATGGGAAAAAAGAATTGCATTTACCTCCCCCAAACGTTTGGTACTAAAGAAGAAGAAGCTCTTCACAACTTTAAGGAATTCATGAGCAATGATTCTCCAATAATTTTTGAAAAAAATGAGACAAAAACTCATCATGCCCAGTAGCTTTGTTAGAGTCTATGGAGGAAGAGGCAAAGATGATATCATCATTGGTGATTGGAAAAGTCAGCAGATTTGCATTCTTATCAGAGACATGGTGGAGAAGATCAATCTTTTCTCAGGCTTTAACATCAAAAGGAATATTAGGATTCTGACCAAACAACTCATTATAAAGGAGGTATACATTCAGTATCAATAGGTTGATCAGAAGTGAGCTTATTACCAACAGAATCAAAAAGGACAAGTATTTTGTTATCTCTCTTCTCGTATATAGGACTATGGAAGAAAAAAAATAGTATTATTATCTCCTAGTTGCATCTATTTCACTTTGGATTGTTGTCTTTTCATAGATTCCTCATACCTAGCTTTCTTGGAAAAATCTCTAAGAGGCTCCATTTGAGAGTTTACAGTAACATCACATAAAGGATTTGATTGAAGAGCCTTTTGAACAGTAACAAGACGAGCTTTGACCTCTCCCACCTAAGCGTTAAAATTGAAGAATCTTTTCTTCTTCCAAGCAATAAGATGGTTCTTAACATTCTTTAACATGGTAACAAAAATAAACATATAAGATTTTTTTAGACATGAATGTTCGAAGCAGCTGCAACCATACCAAGGAAATCATCTTCTGCAACCCAAGTATTATAGTATATGTATGACTTAGGGTCGTTACCTCTTTCAGAAAAAATGATGGTGACTATAAGAGATAAATACCACTGCTCAGGAAATCAGTTATTGAATTAAGAAAAGAATCCAACCATACCTTGTTAATAAGAACTTTGTATAACTTGCAAGTGATCTCATCTTCAACATCTTGCTTATTAGACCAAGTATAAAAACTCCCCACAAAGGACAATCAAATAATTGAGCATTCTGCACACATACTTGAAAGCTAGAGAGATTAGCTGGAGTGATATGGGTACCTCCCTCCTTCTCATGAGAAAACAAGTATTAGAATCCCCTAGGAGGCACCATGGGATATTATTATCACAAGCAAAGCTAGAAATTTTACTCCAAAGGTCGCCTCTTAAATCTTCTGAGTTATGGCCATAAAAAATAGTAAGAATAAACAAATGACCATTCTAGATGGACACTCCGGGAAAAAAATACTTATCAGAGCTAAAAAAGATGATTAACCTTAACAAGCACAAGGTCTCGAAGCAACCAAATTCTAACCAAAGCAGGAAAAGAGTAATTATCTGGATACTTCCAAGAAGGTTGAATATTATTCCTAATATTAACCTTATTAGAATCCTGCATGCGAGTTTCAACTAAGCCATATATTATTACTATTAATTAGATTCCTTAACTCCACTTCCTTCAGAGGGTCATTGAGACCTCCAGTATCCAACAACATATATTATTCATAAATGGAAAATCTGGAATGAGACTGGCTTATCCGACCTGTCTTCTTAAGGTCAGATTTTCTTAAATCCATTTGAAAAAGATGGCTTTACTAGCTGAGGATTTAGTTCCTCCATCACTTGGTACTTTGCAAACTGCTTCACTAGGAAAGTATGTGCTAGAAGACTCACCAACATGAGTGTTTGTCATTTCCTTAACAACAAAGTATCCTACTTCATCCAGGTCCTCCACAGAGCCATCGGCAACATCCTCAACTAGAGGAGAAAATATGTTCTTCATAGGAGTTATTGAAGTCATTTGTCCTATAGTATTTTGCACACTCGATATCTCAAAGTTAGGGGGTAAGTGGGTGTAGTATGAGAACCATGTTATGACTCCATCACATTCACCTCGGCACTAATCTTCGTTGTTTTCTTCTTGTGGGTGACAGGAGTTCATTCCTTCTCGACTCCAGAATCCATATGCATAATATCATCAACATGAGTCTGGTGATATCCCATTGCAGTACCGGAATTAGCTTGATATTTTTCGAACACTTACTCTCACGTTAAAAAAATTTCGAGCACATAGAGTACGGAGGGGGTTTCCAAGCATATTCAACATAAACCATACACTACCTACCATTCTTGTTTTAGCAGCTGTTGGACTATCCAAGAGAAGAGATGTCCCTATAACACTAGAGATGATACTCAGAAGACCCAAAATGGGCTTTGGAGCCAGCTCGGCAGGGGTGCAAGTGCACACCTTTGCAATGGGATGGCTCCGTCCCTGGCGGAAACCTTCATTAACTTCAATCAAAGTGGAACATATTGAATACTATATAGCTCTTGTTCTACAAAAAGTACCCAATCTCTAACAAAAAAAGGACTTGTTGATATAAACACATACCATGTTCTAGAGAAGTCAATTGATCTTCTTCGAAAGTGAAAATCAAGATAAAAGCCTTATCTTCACAAATTGTCATTGTTAAGGACCTCTCGATGTTCCGAGCTCTTTCGATGGTATTCTTCACTAGCATAAAAGGAAATCTATGACCAACAAATCCTCCTACAACCAATTTCTCACAGCCATTTACATGAGCAGATATATCAGGATCATTGATAGTGGATCTAAGCTCGCCATCCACCATCAAAGGAGACATGTTGCTTAAATTTGGGTGAACTATTTTTAGAATGAAAAATATGGATATTACTCTTAGAAATCGAGCTAGAAACATTCACGGAAGGTAGGAGGAGAGGGGAAAGAATTATTCTCAAAAGTGATACTTGGATTTGGTGAAGAATTAGCAGTCATGGCTGCTCTAGAGAACACCTAATTTCCTTGACAATGGTCAAAATTTCCTGACCAAGGTCAATGTTCAATTTCTTAATCCGAATACTAATAAGTAATCAATACATATTTTAAAGCAAGGAATAAGTAACCAAGTGAAACATGATTCTTCCAGCGGAAAGATCAAGAATTCAATGGTGCGATATCCATAAAATAAAACATTGTAATTGTTTTCATAATAAAAGCAAGCAGATTCAAAACCTGTTTAAGGATATTGTTGTCCTATTCATTGTAAACAAATATCTTACATGAATAATTTATATAATAACTCATCAATAAAACTTAAAAATCCCAACAACCATTACCAAATAGAGTCCTTAGTTGAAACAATAAAATACAACAAATCAAAGGGTGGCAAGATAAGCTGGAAATTTTCGTAATCTAGTCAACCATGTGACCTTTTTATAGTCCATGATCTGTTGTAATTTAGCATCGCGGTAAAATTCATAAACTTCACCTTTAGGAAGGAAGGTTTTTAGGTAAATGATGTTCTCCACTTTAGCATGAAGCTGATAATCATTGTATGGGCAACAAATAACATGGTCTTGCGGCGGAATCCGTTTCATCTTAGCCACAAAAATATCGCGATTACGGGAGCTGGAGCATTTTACCACCTTAAGATGTTTCATTTTAAAATTGTAGAAGATAAGACATTCCCCATCAAACCAATATAATAACACCTGATCGGAGAAACCAAACATACGTGTAGGAGGCGCATTACTAGTGGTAATGTCAAAGAAACAACATAAAGGATCTGGTACCAAGTCCTCCTCCTTCATTCGAACATCGAAACTTTCCTCCTTGATCCATATCTGCTTTAGCTTGTCCTTCAATATATACAGATAAACCTTAAAGTGATAACAACAAAAACCACTCTGGTGTTTACAATGACGGCGACTATGATGGTTATGATCTCTATTGCTTATCATTATCTTTTCAGAACGAGCAAGACAAGGATATCCTCTTATTCTTTTTTCCAAAAGCATACCTCAATATATTGATAATAAAGTAACATTGTTTCCCTGGTCAGGGCTTCGATAATTCATTACATTTTCATTCGAAGTTTGGATATTCAGGTAGGTTAAGAGAGCCCATAGGCTGTAATCAACCCAGCTATGAGTGATCATATACTTGTTACAAAAAACTGCTAGTTTTACAGCCCATATTACATTTTCCTTCGTTACCAAAGTAAAATCTTGAGCTATAAGGTTTATATCAAACTTGTTTTGATTACCAAAGTCATCACTGATTTTATATCTCTGTTTATGGGCTTTTGCATACATTCCTATTAGAAACAACAAGGTTGGTTCGGAATCGCTCCTAAAAGAAATTATGTGTCCACTCCAGTGTGTTTTCCATTGGAAAGCCGCATCAGCTCCCGCTTTTTCTAATTCCTCTCGGGTTCTACAATCTGCATAGGATCCCCTGGCTTCTCTAACTGTGCCTGTAGTCACTTAAAGTCAGTCTAATTCCCATTTTTGCAGTACTATCTAACATCACCAAAGCAATATTTATTGTAATTGACAGATTTCCTTTCTCCTTTATAGCATTTGGCTGTGAAGTCCAACTTCTAAGGTTAGTTGGAATCTGCAGAGTTTCATCATATTTTGGGTTATAATAAAAATCATTCATTATACTATGGCCTGGTTTATTTGTGGCATTGTAGCTATTGATGAATTGAATTATGTTATTTGTTGTTACTGCACTATTCTTCCTTCTCTGTTTAAAAACAACTTTGCACTTAGCTTTCCATGTAAACCAAATTATTGTACAACACAGCACTTGCCAGTCAATATCATACTCACCTCTTTGAGGATTAGCAAAACAATCAGAAAGTCATTCATGAAAAGAGGCAGTACCATTTCTAATGTAATCCATATCAAAATTAAAATGCATCCATACCTGAGAGGCGAAGTTATAATGCAAGAACAGATGATTAAGTGTTTCTTGGTTTTCATTACACAATTTACTAGTTGTTTCAGTATCAGGTAGAATGGAAGATATGCGCATACTATTAGGAAGAATAGAATTAGCTGCTTTCCATATAAAATGCTTGGCAGCAGGGCTGGTTTTCATATTCCATATCATTCCCCATTTGTTATCAGCATTACCACTTGAGTTTAGATGATTATAAAGAGATTTAACTGAAAACACCTTTCTCATTTAAGGTCCATCTTGGTGAATCCCGCTTGTCTTCCACAGGTATTATTATTTTCATTATTTTTCCTGTAGTTTGACTGTCAAAGCATCTAGCTAGTTTATCTGAATCCCAATTTTTATGATCAGTCATCAAATCTCTGACTTTTTTGAGGTTATCATTGTTTGTAATCGGTTTATGCATAGGTATTTTTGTATCTGGGATCCATAAGTCATCCCAAATATCAATATCATTTCCATTACCTAGTTCCCAAAAGCAACATTTCTTAATTTGGTCTATACCACTAAGCATGCCTTTCCAAATCCAGATGTCTTTTTTTTTTGGTTTGCTATTTATGTGTAGAATATCACAGTTGGGATAATACTTTTCTTTTAGGATTTTAGCATACAGAGAATTTGGTTTTTGTTTTAAATTCCAGCCCATCTTTGCAGTCATAGCAATGTTAAACTTTCTTACATTTTTTATCCCCAACCCTCCTTCTTCAAGAGTTTTACAGATAGCATTCCAATTTTTTAAACACACTCCTTTTTTTCCATTTTCATTTAAGCCTTTCTCATTTTTTTCCCACCAAAAATCCCTCTGCAGTTTTGTTATATTGTTACAAATTTTGACTGGAATTTTAAAAGCAATTCATTTGGTAAAAGTATAAAGAGGAGCTAACATTCTTTATCATAACTATTTTCCCAGCATTATTTATATTGCTATTATTCCATCCTATTACCCTAGTTCTCATTTTATCCACCAATGGTTCAAAGCATTCTACTTTAGATCTATTTGTGAATAGAGAAGATCCTAGGTATTTATCTGTCAAAGGTATTGCGGATACTCCTAAAATCTCTTTAACCTTTCTTCTGATATTAGTATCTGTCTTAGAGCTAAATAAAACTCCTGATTTGTTTAAGTTTATCAGTTGTCCCGATGCAAGGCCAAAATATTTAAACAGTTGAACTAAACTTTCATAAGTTTTCTCGCTAACTTTACAAAAAAGAAAAAAATCATCAGCGAAGAGTAAGTGACTTATGGTGGGTGCCTTATGAACCAGTTTTATTCCTTTAATCAGACCCAAATTTCCAGCTTGAGAAATAGTACGAGATAAAGCTTCCATACAGATCAAGAAAAGATAAGGGAAGATTGGGTTTCCCTGTCTTAATCCTATAGTGGGTTTAAAGAATTTAGTGGGAGACCCATTAAGTAGGATTGCTAAGGTTGTAGTTGACATACATTGGGTGTACCAAGTTATACCATTTATCATTGAATCCCATTTTAGACATAATCTGCATTAAGAAATCCCATTCGACTCTGTCGAAAGCTTTTGACATATCAATTTTCAACCACATAAAACCTTTTATTGATTTTGAGTTTTTCATTTTATGTATGATCTCATGCGCTAATGTAATATTTTCAGAAATCTGCCTTCTTGGGATAAAGGCAGATTGGTTTGGAGAGACAAGTTTTTCCAGTAGACCGTTCATTCTACCTGCCATCAGTTTTGAAATTATTTTATAGCAGGTGTTTGCAAGTGCAATCGGTCTGAACTCCACAGGAGTCACAAGGTTTAATTTTTTAGGAATTAAAGAGATGAATGAGGCATTCATCTCTTTAGATATGTGACCAGTGATAAAAAAAATTGTACCACATTAATTAAATCTGTTTTGATGATCTCCCAATTTTGTTGAAAAAAATTGGGTGGAAATCCATCTGGTCCCGGGCTTTTATCCGGTTCCATAGAGAACAGAGTTTTCCTAATTTCAATTTCTAGAGGTGTGGCACACAACATTTCATTATCCTCAAGATTAACAGTATTGGGGACAAGATTAATTAAATTCTGATCAATGACAGGCTTGACAACAATGTTTTGAAAATGGTTTATAATGCACTCTGAAATTTCCTCTTTAGTGTTAAGCCAGTTGTTGTCTTCATCTTTAAGAGTTTCGATTCTATTTCTTCTAAACCTTTGTTTAGCTTTGTTATGGAAAAATTTCGTGTTTCGGTCCCTTAAAGCAATGTTCTGATCCCTACACTTATCTTTCCAGAATTTCTCTTTAATAGTGTACCATTTGGCTAGGTCTCTTCTCAGATTTGCAAGAACAATAGTCTTATTTGGGTAGTTTGTCATACTATTTATCTGATCCATTTCCTTTTTTATGTTCTTAATATTACTGCTATTGTCTCCAAAACTTGTTTTATTCCAATGTTTTAGGGTATGTTTGAGATTCACTAGCTTCTTATTTACTTTATGAGCTGCAGAGCCTTTTATATTTTTATTCCCACTCTCCTGAATTAAGGGTTTACATTCCTCATGCTTGATCCATTCCCCAAAGTATCTAAATGGTGTCGGTCCATCATCCCACTGGTTGTGTGTATTCAATTTTATCGGAACATGGTCAGAAGTGAGAGGTCCTAAGTGAGTGATGCTAGAGTTAGGAAAATTTATATTCCATTTATCATTTGTTAAGGCTCTATCTAATCTATGTTCAATATTATGATTTTCTTGTCTTTGGTTATTCCATGTGTAAGTATAACCCGTGAAACCTAGGTCCATTAGATTGCAATCATTTATCGAGTTGTTGAAAATTCTAGTTTCATTCCTTTTAAAAGGGTATCTACTCTTTTTTTTCTTCATGAAGAACAACGTTTAAGTCCCCTATGATTATCCAGGGTTTATTTATGGTTTCTGCCATTTGGCTTATAATGTTCCAAGACTGTAATTTAAATCTTCTATAGGGACTCCCATAAAAACAGGTAAGGGTCCAACTATTATCATTATGATGATTTGTGACAGATGCATTTATGTGTTTATGGGCAAAATCCTCTATTTGCAGCTTAATATTTATTTTCCAAATGAGACAAAGGCCTCCAGCAATCCCTCTAGGAGGAACTAGGAAGTAATTTTGGACATTTACTTGTTTCATAATATGTTCCATTTCTTTGCTCTGTTAATTTGTTTCTGAGAGGAATAAAATTTCTGGGTTTTCTTTATTCAAAATGTCAAGCAAACTATTCTTTGTTTCAAATTTTCCTAGTCCTTGGCAATTCCATGAAATCATAATTATAAACTGCCAAAAGTAAAAAATTTCTGGATAACAAAAATCTACTAATACTATGCGACCAAAAATGATGCTCACACTATTCATGCTTTCGATCAAACAGAAGAACACTGAATAAAACTTAAGTTCAAACAATTGGTTTCTATCATGTGTTCTCAAAATGTTGACATGCTTACAGGAATGTTGTTCCGTAATCATGTTAAACAGCAACACAATACATATAATCATCCCACTGTATATTCCTATAATGTTTTCATAATTTTCATGCTTGAGGTTGTCCATAAGAAAAACTAGTCGACATTCATTCAGCGAGCAATTATTAAAAGCATTAGGCTTTAGGCTTACCTCCTCCACTGCTGCGTTATAATCAATTGTATTCTGTTTATCAAACAGTTCATTTAGCGAGCCATTATTGAAAGCATTAGGTTTTAGGCTTACCTCCTCCACTGCTACGCTATAATCAATTGCATTTTGATTATAAAATGACGCTTTTTCCACGGCCTGATTTACCTCATCTATCTCTGTGACCTCAAAAGAGCCTAAAATACCATCTTTCTTGACAACCGTCAGCAAAAAGATTTGTGTATATCCTTGAAACCTAAAATACCATCTTTCTTGACAAGGATATCCTTTGAACTCCAGAAGATGATCACCCACTTCATAATATTGATGCAAAACATTCGTTGACGGGGGAGTCATAAAAGCACATTCACGTGGGAAGCGAATAAAGTGAATACTCTCGTTATGAATGTCAAACGAGAGCAACATTTCAGAAGTACTGGTGGTGGTGTGATTTCAGTAAGTATTAGTAACTATCTTTCTCCATGAATTGGTACCCAACGTAACAACCTTGGAAATAAACATTTGACCACCGGCTGTGGTAGAACTAGTAAAAAATAAGTACAACCTTATATTCTTGTGATAATAAATCAAAACCAAAACCAGAACACAAATATTTTAGTGATAAGAGTACACAGAATTGGGAATAAAATAATCGTGCATCAGCTTTTGGTGGTATAATTCCCTCTCTCGATAAATATATCTTCTTTTTGAATATCCCTTTTTGCTCTGGAACTCTAGGTATTTGACCCGAATGTACGAGCATCAGAGTGTCGATTAATTCTTTATCTTCAACTTCCTCATCATCAAGTTGTTGCAACCTCTCTTTATGCATTTGTCGCTTTAGTTTAAATTGATTTGTGATTGCATTTCTCCCTTCATTGGGTCTCCTCATTGTTAATTATGAAATTAAAAATTGAGAATATAGGAAAAGAAATACGTAAAACATATAATTTGATGAAGTGAAGCGGCGTATGTATAGAAATGAAATAGGGGAAATATCCCTTGAACGACCTAGTTTCCATCGAGCGATGGAAATTACACTGCCGCCACCTAATATCCCAAATAGAAGCTTTTAACATGGTGCATATGAATAGGCTTAATAAAACTTAAGTATTCGGAAAAAAAAAAGTCTTAAAACAATACACAAACAAATTAAACGGTGTTCCAAAACGAGAAAACAAAAAAGAAGAAAAAAAAAATCAAAAGGTGGCAAGATAAGGTGGAAATTTTCCTAATCTAGCCAACCATGTGACCTTTTTATAGTCCATGAGCTGTTGTAATTCAGCACCGCCGTAAAATTCATAAACTTCACCTTTAGGAAGGAAGGTTTTCAGAAGAAATGATGTTTTCCACTTGAGCATGAAGCTGATAATCAATGTATGGGCAACAAATATTCCCATCCTCTTGCGATGGCATCCGTTTCATCTTAGCCACAAAAATATCGCGATTGCGGAGATGGAGCATTTTACCACCTTGAGATGTTTCATTTGCAAATTGTAGAAGATAAGACATTCCCCATCAAACCAATACAACAACACCTGATCGGAGAAACCAAACATACGTGTAGGAGATGCATTACTAGTGGCAGTGTCAAAGAAACAACACAAGGGATCTGGTACCAAGTCATCCTCCTTCATTCGAACATCGAAACTCTCCTCCTTGATCCATATTTGTTTTACCTTGTCCTTCAATATATACAGATGAACCCTAAAACGATAACAACAAAAACCACTCTGGTGTTTACAATGACGGCGACTATGATGGTTATGATCTCTGTTTCTTATCATTATCTTTTCGGAACGGGCAACACAAGGATATCCTTTAAACTCCAGAAGATGATGACCCACTTCTGAAAATTGATGCTCATCATTCATGGACAGGGGAGTCAGAGTAGAACATTCAGGTGGGAGTTGAATAAAGTGAATATTCTCGTTATGAACGTCAAACGAGAGCAGCATTTCGACCTCATAACCATTACTACTACTATTAGTTACCCTCCAAACAAGATTACCCCCACAAAGGGTGGCTGGTTTATGACTACGCTTCCAAGCTCTTGTTACTAATGGAGTAGGAAAAGGAGACCAGCCTGGTGGCGGTGTGATTTCAGAAGTAGTAGTAACAATCTTTCTCCATGAATTGGTACCCAATGTAACAACCTTGGAAATAACCACTTCATCACCCGTTGTTGTTGAACTAGTGAAAATAAGTACAACTTTATATTCTTTTGATAATAAATCAAAGGGACAATTAGACTTTGGGTCTCAACTTTGTGACCAACTTTGAGTTTGGGTCTTGTGAAAATTTTAATTAGAGTTTGGGTCTCAGGACCGTCATTGACCGTCTTGACAGTTAAGAAAATTATTATAATTAAAATTAATTTATATTTACTTAACGGCGTAAGTTGCCGTCAAACATGTGAAACACACGTGTTATTTAGTATCTCCTGAAACGCATCTGACGGTGCAGAATAGATGTACACCAACGGTCTGGATTATTCATCTGTTACCTGACTGTTGCACCAAACCTCAAACCTCTGCACAAACCAGGTTTCAACCATTTTTCACACATCAACTTTACACCTGCGGACAGATTTAAGCTCACAATTTCACACATCAACATATATGTCCACAAATATAAAATGAAGAACACATGAATACAAGAACCAGAGGTAAGTTGCATTCATAAACCAAGAGTTATCAGATTCAATAGTACCCAACTTGTTTGTCACTACAACTTGTTCATATTCTCAAAAGAAAGATGACAATGTTTCGCCTTTATCCCATAGTAAGATGTCTGCAAAAGAAACTAACTTGTATGCTAAATAAAAGACTACGAAGAGCTTAAACAAGCCTGATGCATTTAGTTTTCATCATTGGAACACTGCTCTGGTGTGCCAAACCAGTCTATGAACCTCCTACTTCCCCTTCCATATGATGATGAAAATATACCTCCACCCCTTGTCACTAGGCCACCTCCTCCGCGACCCACTCTGCCACCCCCTCTGCCAGTATTGAATACCTAAAACATTGAGTAACAAGAAATTGTAAATTACAAAAAAATGACAAGCAACAAGAAACTACAAGTTGTAAAGAATGACAAACGGGAATAAATTGAGCCTAAATGTTACCTGAGCTAGTGTTGGCGGTTCAGCTTGTAATATACCAAAACCAACAATCTCGCCATGTCTTCTATGCACAAGCCTTACCCTTGCATTGGATCTAGATCCCCTTCCTCTTGGTATACCACCTCTTGCATTGGTAGTAGCAACTCCTCTTCCAAAGGCAACAGTTGTAGATGCTTGAACTTGAACAACAGGTTCAACTGGTGCAGTAGAAACTCCTCTTCCGCCTCTGCTACCCCTACCACCTCTTCCTCTTTTTGCATGACCTTGTTCTGCTAGTGTAGTTGAAGTTGATGCAGTGACAACTGAAGAAGGTGCAACAGTAGTTGATGTTGGAGCTGATGTTGTTGCACCACCTCTCCTCTTTCTGGTACCACCACCTCGAGCTGATGTCGTAGTTGAATTTGATGCATAATTTGATGCAGTAGCTGGTGTTGGTGGAGGTGGCCTAAATGCTGGATTGGGCCTCACATGAGGACCTGTGAAGGTGGTTGGAGCTGCAAAAACAATCCCATCACAAGGCATTTTGATCATAAGCCAAATTCAAAGTAATTCAGAGCATACACAGTCAAGGGTTGAATTTAACGTTTCTTGAATTTTACCAGTGAGATCAATCTCTTCATCATCATTTATCTCTGGTTCATGTAAGAGTTCCACATCTTCACTATCGTAGTATTCATCAGGTATATCTTGTTCCAGTTGTGCTTGACTCAACTTGACAGCTGCCTTGTGTTGCAGTTTTACTGGGGTACAAAATAGGAAGGAAGTCCAAGTCCTCTTCTGGTCTATAGTCAGGCATTTTCTCCAAATTAGGATGCTCGGCTCTTTTATATTTTCCAACAAGATATCCACCTCTAGTGGGATAATATCTAAACAAGTCATCCATGGTACCTGCATTTTAATACCCACACATACTTGCATTAGTTACCCAACAATGACTCAACAACACACAATAACTACAACCACAATAGTTGATCCAAAAAAAAAAAAAAAAATCACAACCACGGTACTTGGAGTACAACAACATAGAACACAATAATGCCACCTCAAATGTCAAAATAGTATCAATATAACCGAGTACATGATCTTATTTTCTGCGTGAGCACCATTTATACAGTAATGCCACCTCGGTATAAGCTACTATATATGACCGGAATGTTTAACATGAATAGTTCTAAGAAGTGGGAGTGAAGTTTCCACCCACTGGAGTAGTCTTCATACACTACCCCAGGTGACCTCATTTCTATGGAACCTATACAAAATCAAGAAAACAACCAATTTATTCAGCAAACCATAAAATTACTTCATTTCTCTACTTATTTTGTCCTTTAGTTTAGCCCTGTTACTGGAACAATTTTTTTTCTTTCTACCGTGAAGTCAATTTTCAGTAATTGATAAACAACCACAGTACAACAACACAGGAAAAAATCCTTTTCCTTTCTTTACAGTTCACAGAAATTATTAAAGGCAAAACAAGGACCACAATAAAACTCTTCCATCAGTGAATTAACTATTCCATGTACCCTTTCTTTATTTAAACATCACTCGACAAAAGCAGAAAAATAATCAAAAGGAAAATCTAAAGAAATACTTGAACAGAACAAAACCCTAAAAGACAAAGTGAAAAACAAAATTCATCGTTTAAATTAGTATTCCTGTCCTAAAATTCATAGACATCAATCAGAACAACCCAGAAAAAAACCCAAATCAATGGGTCTACAAAACCCCAAAAATGAAACTTTTTAACTTACCTCAAATCAGATTAATCAAACAATGAATCAACTGCAGAAATCTTGTACAACGACAATAATAAGACCACACTCAACTCAAATCAGGCTTAAACACATTTCTGTGGTCGATTTTAGTAAATCACCATTTTTCAGACGAAAAATGTCCGTGTTGAGCGTAGCAAAAAAACCCTAGAAAAATGGTAAGTTTTACTATTCTCTTCGATATATAGTTAGGTCAAAAAAAAAAATTATCTTGAACCGTCGATTCTTGGGCAGTTCTCCTCCACACACGTGTAAACGGTAGGTATAGTTAGTAAATAAAAAGAAACGTTATATTTAGTTGGTCTTTTCCTCTTTTAACCAGTTTCATAACTGTCAACGCGGTCAATGACAGTCCTGAGACCCAAACTCTAATTAAAATTTTCACAGGACCCAAACTCAAAGCTGGTCACAAAGTTGAGACCCAAAATCTAAATATCCCTAAATCAAAACCAAAACCAGAACACAAATATTTTAGTGACCCCCATCCCTCAATTGTAGCAGTAGAATCACTGGGGATGTGAAGTGCTTCACCCGTAACCGGATTGAAAACAACTACTAAGCATGATTCTTCCTCGCCAGGTATACTGGTTGCTTTAAAACAAGTTGAGCCATTGCAACAGCCTACTGGTTCAATAAAATCTGCGTAATTAATTTTGCTTAAAAGTTTTAAGTCGAGATATTCATCATTACTACTACGCCTATTTTGATTATGGCTGCTAGTTTTCTTTTGTAAATTGAAAAAGCAATTTAGCTGATCATCACCTATGGTTACATTAGTGAGACTAAAGAATATATTTAATTCCTTCTTTTGTCTCTGATGAGACAAATATAACGCAGCAAATCGTGTATCATTGATAATTGAATTATACCATAACTTACTGACGCAAGAGTACTGAGCTAGATCCCGAGCTGGTAATCTGGTGACTATTTTCGATGATCAATTCCTCGGGAAGATACGAAGAAGAATCAGCAGCATCCTTTCCTTTTTGCTTCTTCTTCTTCTGCGCTTCATCCATACACATCTGAATAAATTGTTCCAAGGTTACACTCTTCCTTTTTATCGCCATGGCTAACCCTATCACACACGTCTAAAGAAACTGAACTAATATTTTGGACATAGACCTCTTTTTAATAGCCTTAAAGGTCAAAGAAGAGTTTGCAAAATTTACAAGACTTCGGGTGTATTAAAAACTTAAAAAGCAGCAATTTTACCACCCTAAATTAAGAAATAAACATATGACAAAATCAAGGATTTTACTACATAAATAAAAGTTACATGATTGTGGTGTTTCCTTTTCCTTGTACTTCCATACTTCTGCCAGATCATAAATAGTAGAAAACTGACAAATAAGAGGATTCCAAGAATTAGGAAAACCCGTTGCAATTAAATTGCTAACTAACCTCAGCCTGCCTGTGATGTTCTTGTTACATGTGGAAGGGAAACCGAATCAAGGTCCCCGGGGTAAGGCATCCACAAGCCTAATCCACCTCTACTCTCTTTCAGTCCAGTACTATTACGTTTGAACTCATCCAGAGATTTAACCCACTCTACAGGAGAAGAATGTTCCCTGGTGTGACTATGCAACACAAACAGTGAGTTATACTCACAGTTAGGGAACATAAAAAACTTGAATGCTGACCCTAATCTGTAAACAACGTAACCGAAGCTCAGCTGGTCCCTTGGTGTGAATAAGTTGACCTCGTTGAACCAAAGGCAGCTAAACAAGTTGTTCAGTGCAGTGTGTTCGCGTATAATGATGGCTCCCTCCGGCACATCTACATTATCGTATCATTTTTCAGAGTGTAAGTTTTAGTGAAAGAACTCATACGTATAGCAACATACATCGCATCTCATCATCAAGGTAAACCATGGCCGTGTTTTTATTTCACAAGCTAGAAAAACATAACTATCCTAGATATAGGTAACTGACTTTACAGACCCGCCAAAAAGATGGTGAAATCAGTGGAAACAAAGATGTTTTATGTACAACCCACCGGGTCATCGGCTAGCACACGAAAGATTTCCTTCCTAGAATTATGCATTATCAGAACCTAGTATTACAAGGAGCTTTTTCTTACCACTAACTGTGTCTTTCTTCGCGCTCCATGGCTCCATTCCCTCGTAGAAGTATATTTTTACGTGGAGATCAATAAGAGGTCGAGCATATCTCTTCCTACGCTTATTTGCATCAGCTTCTTCATATATACTCTGGTGGTGCTTATGACGAGCAATGGCAAATGTATTCTTATCACGCCATAAATATCTGCAAAATTAATAGATGGTTGGTTATAAATTACAATAGAAACAGTGATCAAGTGGTAATCAAAATGCCATTTAAGTGAAATATAAGCTCAGGGAACACACTTTTTGAGTGCAAGATCAACTGTTATGTACTACAGAACAGGTCAGACATGATATTTCCTAGTGCTCTTATACTGTTTATGTGCGCGTGAGAGGAGATTCTCTTCACTATGTTGACGACTGGACACTTCTAACCACGCCAAAGCAGAATTACAAGTTAAAAACTCAAGGTGATCAGATTGTAATGATAAATGGACTGACAACGCAGATATCTGAGCATCACATATATAGAGCTTATAGAACCTGATAAATTTTACTCAAATAAAAAAATCTCATCAAACCCACCTTTCTAACATAAGCAATGGGTCAACTATAAGTTCCATTTTTCCATCAATCCAGATGCTGTATTCTGCTTGGGGATATAGCCTGTGGGTTAATATCTTGGGAACCTTTCCATTCCTTCTTGGCTCATCATAGGGTGGAGTTTTTAAAAGTACAAGGCGCCAAATACCAACCCACTTCCCTCCGCGACCATCATCTCTGACTGTAACATTTTCCTTGATGAAATCAAGAGATTGTTGGTCTACGGCCATGAGAAAGCAAAAGAGCTTTTTGGATCGCCTGCTTATATTTGTTGGTTGATGAGGTGTATCATACCCATCGAAAATGCCCGATGCAACCACAAACCTGCATTTCTTAACATGTTTAACATCTGCTGGTTCCATTTCAGCACCTCCATTTGGTATGAAACCACAGTGCACCTGAAAACCACCAAATACAGATCCCAGCGGTCACTCAGGTCTCTCAGCAAGCATGGACAAAACATTACACTAAAGCTAGAATTTCACATCTAATGAGTCTGCAAACAGGACTGAAACAGAGTTTAGTAAAATAATCCAACACAAGCAGAAATAACTTTCTTTGCTAACTTTCAACTATGAATGCCTACTATTATTAGTCCTTCAATCACGGCCAGAGATGGATGAACCAATGTTAACCTATCAGTAATCAGCTTCATGAAGTTAGCAACTCAGTATGAGTTTCGGCTATGTCTGCTATTGTCGGGGCTGTTGGGTGTGGACCGACATTCCAAGAAATGAGGTCCGCAATAGGGTAAGACCAAAATATTCAAAATTAAACTATGATAACTATCATTATGGTGTTTATTACCTTCTTAGTTGAATTTAATTTAAAACTTTCTTCTCGCTGTGCCCAACTCTCATGTCCACCAAAAAGCGGCTGAGACCCACTATTTGAAGGATCATCATCCTCCAAAATATATGACAAATTCTCAATGAACTTGTCTGGGGTTCTTTTCTCTGGTATGACTACAGAATCCGGATCATCCAGAACAGGAATTGTACAACCTGAATGTGTAATCAGATATAAACATTTAACGAGAGCCTACAGTCAAAACCAAAAAGTTGAACAAAAAAGCCAATTAAGGTGCTGAAATCTTACGGTGTAAAGGCTTTGGTTTAAATCCCAACGAGTTCAACACTAACATAAACTTGCCTTCTCTATTACATATTGCTGCACAGTTAGGTAACAAAGAATAAACTTAAGTCGATACATAAAAGAAAAAGGCACAGATAGCACCCGAATGTGTTCAGTAAATGTAAGAGTCGATCACTAGTTATCCACAGGTTTCTTATAAGAAAAAGCACTCACTGAACCCAATCGGAACTTAGGCATTCCCTAAAAACAACTTAGAGATGTGAAGTTTGCTAGTTAAGTGACGTGAACATGCAAGTAATAGATCTTGGATTTTAAAATTTCATCTTGAACAATTAGAACTAGTGTAGGGATCCATTCACAATCTGGGTCTCCAATGGAAACATCAGAATAAGATGGGCGGATATATGAGAATACCTGAAAGGAAAGTAATGGAAGTTTGGCAAGACCAGACATGAAACATTAAGACAGTAAGAATGATTAACATCCATAAGATCCCCGCAACAAGAACTAATCGAATAAAACCCTTCTTCCATACTATCTTGAATGGGTAATCTTGTGGTGTCCTCACTAATGGTGAAAATGGACCACTTTCAACATCTGCATTCATTCCATCATATAAGAATTAACTCATTTAAAAGACATTCAAAAACATAAACTGGTTGAAATGAATTGATTACCTTTATCTATGTGTGATTGAGTATTATTCCGGTCTGCTCTACGGGTTGCCCGTAAAGATACAGAACGATGAGCTTCACTATCCATTACTACTCTCTATCACTTCCCATATCAAGAATTTCAGATAATTAAACAAGATACCTTGAAGAAATCACGAAGCCAGGAACTGGTATTCCTCAAAACTGTGAAAAAGGAGTCGAATTTCGGGATTGAGTTCAAACAAGATGAAACTATTTGGAGGGATCTTGATAAATATTGAAGAATGTAAGGAACAAGGATCGCGATTCGTCTCCCCGAAGCGGAATGAAACGAATTTAAGAAAAGTTTATAGATTTCAGTCACGCTCTTGAAGAAGATGGACACAGAATGTTTAGACGAAAATACCCTTGATAAGTGCACTTTATAATGGCAACAACTCAGCAAGTAACTTTCAGATTTCACAACTTCACACTGGCTCAAGTTAAAAGACAAGAGGAAACAAGAATGTACATGGTTCTATTCAAGATGTTGCTTACACCGACATAGTAGCAGGAAGTGGATATGCACCTTACACAGTTGTTGTTCCTGTGAGCAATAACTTCGTTATATTGTACGATTTTATCAATTTGGGTTCAAACTTCTGGATCTCTGGAAGTTAGATCATAGTTTATTGGTCGATTTCGAGCTAACATGAATAATGGTGAAAGTAATAATAACAACAAAAAAACTGGAGACAAGAAAAGGAACATAGACATGGAAACAAACGCAAGATTAGAATGACAAGCTTTTTTTTTTTTTTCATTTTTACATTATCAGCATAATCCATAACTTAATAATACACTGGACTATCTATGGGGGTGGAATGAAAGAAGAACAAAAATTAAAGGGGAATGAACAAAAAGACAGACACCCTTTCTCCATTTCTCCCTTCTGTCTAACTATACAAAACATTTGAAGGGAGCCCGCTAAAGTTTAAAACAAAAGGCGGAGGGGGAGAAGAGATCAAACCCCTGTACAAAATAATCTAATAAGGACCCATTATATCTCTCTTTTCCTCTCTGCATCTCTCACTGCCAAATGACTTGGGTAGGAGATAGGTATTTGATTGAGGACGAGAAACAACAAGGTACAAAAGATACTATTTCCCCATAGGTCAGTCACCAACTATAGTGGATCTGCACAAAACACTCCAAACCACTTCCCATTTCTGGTAATGCAGTCTCAGAGTCACAAGCTTCCATCATCTGCATGGAACCCCCATTAGTATCACATCTGTTTGTCCCCGTCAATTCAAAATATAATAACAGGTCTGACCACCCAAAAAGATACAGAGTAGTAGATATAGATGGGACGGCACGTCCATGCCTACATCTGCATCTGTTTTGACTTGATTTGAATTGTTATGCTTGGCCGGAATAAATTACGGTGCATCAACTAACCTGTACACTGCTGCAACAGCGCATGCAAGACTAATCAGACTGATCCATTTTCCAACACCTGCAGACCAGCTTATAAAATTCACCCTGGTCCAGAATTACTTGGTTTGGCATACAGTCCACTCTGCCCAGCTTGCAGCTGTTGTTGTGGCTGTGGTTGGGATTGGGATTGAGGTTGCTGAGGTGGTTGTTGCTTTTGCAGCAGCAGAGGTAGTGGTGGTGGTGGTGGTGATGGAGGTTGTGGTGGCGATGGTGCTGTAGGCTGTTGGCCTGATGGTTGACGTTGTTGCTGCTGCAAGTGCGGCTGCCACTGGGTCCCAGCACTGTTGGTCTGAGCAGTAGTACTTCCAGAGAACTGCTCATGGATTAAATCTAGGCCAGACGATGAGGGAGTTGAAAGCTCAGTTTCTGTTGTGCTAGTCAGAGGTGATGGATTTCCAACGCCAGGCAAGTGATTGATTGACTTTGTCATTCCTGAATTATACTCCGATGTTCCTTTCAACTGAGTAGCAGCATTACTTGCTGATGAAAGAACGGGCATGCAATTGGTGGAAGATTCAGTACCCCCTATATGCGGCCTGCTGTTTGAAGGCTGCTGCTCGACCGTGGATTGCGTATGTGGATCAGAATTCATTTGACGATTATGTGGTTGAAGCATTCTATGCATATTTTGCCGCTGCTGCTGACCAGATCCCATTGCCACTGGAGGAAGCGTGTTATGCACAGAAGTAACTGCTGGGGGCTGGCCTTGGTTATTCATCAGATCAGAATGAGACGAAACCTGTGGGAGTTGCTTCGACAAAGAGGAGGGTGGTGAACGAGAAAACAGCTTTTGCTGAGACAAGGATTGAGTTGTTGATTGAGGAGGCACCAGCGAATTGTTTGACTGAATTGAGTTTGAACCAGAAAATAAACCCTGGTTTTGCATCATATGATGCATGGCCTGCTCACCCTTCTCATGTACTTGATTTCCTGGAGTTGAAGCAAGCCCATTTATGTGAGAGGACGGATCAGCAGAGTGGTTCTGATGCATTACTGAAGGGCTCCCTCTGCCCATTCCCTTAATGTATTTAGGTTGTTGATGGGATTGAGACTGTTGCCTCTGTGGAGTAAGATGCCTACCAGTCGGTTGAAAATTCTGTTGCTGTTGTTGCTGCTGGCGCTGCCGCTGTTTTAGGATCTGAGTAGGTAAGGTACCAGCAGTACTATGGCTCCGACCAAGACCATGAGGAGGAAGGTGATGTTTAGATTGGGACTGCGAAGTTACAGGGCTCATGGATGAAGATGACGTTAGGGGCAACTGAGAGTTTGGTGAAGGCAGTGAAGATGCCTGCTGGTGAACCTGAGAGGATTTTTGTAGTGAAGTTGATATTGGATGCTGGGAGGACTGTGGTTGGCCATGAGACAGCGCGGTATTGGTGGGAGAAAATTGTTGTTGTTGCTGCTGATGCATGAAGCGTTGCTGCTGGACTTGCCTATCTTTAGGAATCCGGAGCACAAACGGGTTGCTGCCTTGAATATGAGGGTGATGAGGTTGCTGTGGGTGGATGGAGGGGACATGAGATTGTTGTTGCTGCTGCTGTTGAAGGTGTTGGGCTGGAAATGTTTGACCAGGTGGAGGGGCCGTCTGATTTGAAAAACCACTGCTCAACCCATTGAAAGCAGGAAGACCTTGACTATTTCCTTGAGACACCTGTTGCATCTGAAGCTCTTGCATCATCATTTGCCTTTGATCATCTGGATTTTGACCAGGCTATGACACAGCACAAAAGAAGCACCGTCACGAAATAATACCGACAAAAGAGCTTCAGAAAAAAAAATTACTGCATACTCGTATAATAATTTTAAAATACAGACTGCTTGAATTTGGGAGAGAAAATAGGCACGACCTTTTTTATAACAATATAAAGAACTTACCAAATGAAAGATTTCTACAAAACAACGCAACTCGTAAGCGATATCTTTCCAGGTACACTATTTATTATTTACTACACCCAGAAGAATGATGGAAAGAAATTGCAGTAAAAGTTTCAGAAAAGCTCACCCGCATCATATGCATCGTATCACGAGGTCTCATCATAGAAGTTCCCTGACCAGAAACAGATCCATTGTGCATATTTACAGAGTTTGGCATGCCCACTGCAGTGGCAGGATGCATACTTCCAGAGGAAACCATATTTAACATTGATGGTGGACCAACTCCCTGAAATCCTGGGCGAGGCATTGGTGTGCCTCTGTTCATCCCAGGCATCATTCCCATACTATTTGAACCAGGTACCACACGAACTCCACGATCACCTCCAGCCAAAGACCCAGGCACCGACAAACCAGGGTGCTGGAGATTTCTACCAGACAGCATGTGATTATAATGCATTCTTTGTTGTTCATCCATTGGTAAAGTTGGTCTTTGACCACCATATCTGTGGCCATCCGAGAAGAACCATCCACGGTCATACATTTAATCATGCTAAATATGAGCTAACATAATAAACATCAGAAGTATATCGTGCAAACCTAGTTGAGGCATTATGTGCAGCAGATGGAGATGGCAAGCTATTACCAAGAGCCATACCAGAAGATCCTTGTAGCATGGAATTAGAACCAGAACCAGAACCAGAGGTGGGAAGAGCTGGAGCAACAGAACCTTGATTTGCAATTCCTAAGCTACTACTATGAGATCCTTGATATCCATGGGAAAGATCAGGACTTCCAGCATCCCAGAGATCAAGAGGCCTTCATTGTCAAACAGGGACAACTTAATGTACTAAATTTATGATATACAAGCACACAATCCAAGTATTGGAGAAAAGCAGCGCAATGAGAAAAATGATACAAATAGTTATTGAATTATTAAAATGTGTTAATCAGAACTTACGTTAGAGGACCCCCAGTAAGGTTATTTGGACAGACTTGGGAGAGAGCAAGAACATGAGAGTTGTGGACTGACGCTGTTTGTTTCTGATCCTGATTATCATTCTTCGTGAAAACAAATTAAAGGAGAAAAGAAACAATCATATTACTAAACTTCATATAGAAAAAAATGCGAAGGAACATTAAACTTTGCAGCTTCCTTTGAGCACTAGCAGACGCCGCCAAAGATCGAAAATAAAGACTCCGTGAAAGATAAACTAATTTTATCCGGCCAATATAAAAAGTGTAATGCAATAAACTAGGAGAGCTCAAACGCCAAAGTTGCAGAGTATTAGTAGCTATCAAGGCAAGTGGTTTAGTGGAGTATTAAAGACTAAAAGATATTTTCCCTTGGAAATTAAGACGCTTCAGCTGGTGACTCCAGAGAATAAAAGAAACTATACCAGCTTAGTGACCAAGTTTATCCTAAGCTTGTACTTTCCAACATAGCATTTGACGCAGCACACACTCGATAACGACAGTAAAGAGTAAACTCCACGATGCAAAAAAGTAACAAACCTGAATTTTACGAGAATGTTGGTGGTGCCCAATGGAAATGATTTTCTCAAAATGAGCCTTAAGGGTATCCTCTTCCATTGGACCCCTCAAACGCTGAAACAACTGCCTTGCACTACCCTGGTGTAGAAAGAAGCACCAAGAAAAACAACATTGGTAAAAATATGATGGTAACTCCATGAATTTACATTGAACAAAGTATTTGAAGGGGGGGAGAAAAAATGTAAAAAATCATACTATCGAGGAGCGAAAAGCATCATACCTTTGGGATTCCAGGTAAAGTCGACGGATAGGGTTGGGAAGATCCGGAATCATCAGCACTATCAGCCCCATCACCAGCACTCTTGTCCATTAAAAATTTGTGGCGCTCCTTGCAATCTTTAGGTTTACGAAAAATGCACTGGATGTACAAATGGATCATTCACACATTAGCATCGGAAACCTTTTGAACATAATACTGTTAGCAGTAAAAAAGTTTGCAAATTGGTTATACAATATTGCAAAAGAACTTGGACGACTTAAAATTCACATGAAAACGTAAAAAGAGAAGTTCACAATATAGTCACCTTAAACTGCAGAGTACTGTTGATAACATCACTGACCAGCTCCCAGTTTGGACCCATATCGTGTACGAGGACAACAAGGGCCTGAGTTACAAAAATATAACATTCAGACTTCTTCCCAGACCCAATAACAATCAAAAGGGTATAATAATATAGAAGAAGTATTAACCTGGTCTTCAAATTGCGTCCATGAACTTCCTGATCCAAATGGCCCGGATGTCATCTGCAAACATGATAAGTGTCCAAATCCATATTATATCTCACACATTATCAGTCACAATCAATCACAGGCTAATATAAACCCTGAGCAGCGAAGACTATAAGATAAAGTTCTAAAAATTTACAGACAGAAAAAACAGCTGACCGGAAACAATACGCTTAAAAGAACAGATACTACATACAGTGATACAGAATCCATACAAGTAAAGGAAAAATTAGCATGCAATAGTGTGGAAACGTGTGTCCGAGTTAACATTCATAAAAAATCTTGGCCAATGTGAATAATAGAAAATAATCTCCACGAAATCAAAAATGTTGTCAATGTCAGTAACAAAATGGCTACCATCCTTTTATGATGATGCAAGATGAAAGACATTCTTCATATGAATAGACCTAAAAGAAAACCTTTGCATATGCAGTCAAAAACCAATAACAATAAACTGAGTAAAAGTCTATATTTTCTTATCCAACCACCACCGGTAGCAATTAGGTATCTTGTGTACAGAGAGACAATCACTACGGAGTAGCATACCTTCACGCCCTTGGGCTTCCTTCCACGATTCTGCGCTAAGTGCATTTTGAGGTGCTTATTTGGATTCGTCAAATTACTCACTTGGGAAGCTACTGGAGAAGGAATTGACCCAATTAGAGGATTAAGATTTTCAGCAGAGGTATCAGGATAATGTTTTGTCATCTTAGGCTTCTTCGAAACATGTTGGCCACCAATACCTGTAGAAACATTAAACAAAACTCATACAAGTGAGAATTGACAACCAGATTTAACACATCATTAAATTGGCTATCACGAATAAAAGAAGATGATATAGATTCATTACCACTGTTTCCGTTAGTTTCAAAAGCATGACTTTCCATTCTCTTTTTGGTATCCTTCTATGGTAATTAAAACAAGGAAAATATGAGGACTATTAGTATAAGAGAAAACAACACCCGGTATACACTCTCTGAACGCTAAAGAACAATTAAAGTATATCTATGTTTACAGAACATACTTATCACTCACTTTCCAAGTCACTTATTTGGTTTTCCAATAACACATTAAGTCTATGTTTTATTCCATTGATATTTTTTAACTGTTATATGCAACCCTGTAGCCAGTAATCTGCTTAATATGAGGACCTAACGTTACCCGTGTACCAATAAACATGTATATTATAAGCAAAAGATGTTCCCAATTCATCACAGGACATGTCCTCCTGATAACAATATTTCTGGATTCAAATTCAATTCCTTTAAAAACTTATATTTGACGCACTCTACAATACTATATGAGGGAAGAGATGAGACTAACAACTCTATGCTTCCAATCTTTCTTCAGCCGCACATGAGAAAAGTTATCATGTGGACCACCAATGTCATCTTCACGTAAGAGACAACAATGCATAGCAGCATACCAAGTATAGACACATGCTTTCCGTTTCAGGCATCTTATCTTCAATGTGCACAACAAAATTTACCTGTTCATGTTGACCCATGGAATCAAGCGACCATCTCTGTTCGTATGCAGAGCCCTGCAAAAGAAACAGGTTTCAGCAACTAGACAGTAGGTGACACATACACAACAAACAAGAAGGAGTTCATACTTTTCCCATCACGAAGCCCACGGTGTTCGGCGTGTTCAATTGATTCCTATGAAGTGAGTGTTTAATCTTCTTCTTTTTAGGTTTCACTGATATTTCTGTACAATCAGGCCTCAAGTGTTTTCCAAACTCCCCAGTTGACTCAAGCTCCATACCTATTCTCATCTGAGACCCACCTTGCGCAGTACTCTGGTCATCCTGAAAGGAACTAGTATCTCCACTTGAAGCATCAGTTTTGTTCGAAATCTGTACGGCCCCAACAGCTCCTGCACTTATAGGAAATCGCTGCCTTGAAGCAGTTCGTACACGCCTTATGGGAATGGAACCAACATTTGAGTTATTGGAAGGCCTTTTTTCCATTAAAAAGGAAGGATGAGGCCCCAATTTGTTTTCCACATAATGGCCATAAGACAGATCTCCACCCACTTCATATGACCTCCCAGAGAATGAATTGGATGAGTTTTTCTTTTTCTTCTGAGCAAAATTTGACGACTTACTACCCTCTAACGGTCCAGCAATGTAGTGCATTCTTGTTTCTCCTTCATATTCCCCATATGCATTTTCTCTGGATCCAAAATCTGCAAGTAAGCCTTGTCAAAAATATGGCATACTCAACCAACGGGTTCATGTCAATAGTCAAAGATAGTGCCAACAATACCTGATACTGCATCAAACATACATGTGTCAACCTCTTCTTGGTTCGTGTTGCTTGCAGATTTCTGAAAATAATGTATTTCAAAAAATTAGCAGACTAACATGACGAAACATGGGTAGATGTCGAGCACAAAAGAAACAGAAAATGTTGAAAAACAAAGGCTGAGTTGCTATGGAAAATTCAAGATCTTCTGATCTTTCTCTGTGATCCATGACCGGTGGTATTAACATGAAATTACAAGGCCCTATCTTAATCCAAAACTTATTGAACCACTACATGCATATAGTCAATAAAACAAAAACCACAAACCTGTCTGCCCAAAAAAAAGTATGATGAAAAGAAAAAAGCTTTCCCCATTACGAAGTTCAGAAGAATAGAAATTGTCAGTCACCTGATATTGTGACCAGTGTAGTTCAACAGATTTCCTGTAGTCCTCCATTGCACCGGCAGGAACTGTATAGAAGAGTATCTCCTACCAAGGAAAAATATTGGTACATTAAGCTTTTTATGCAGGCAAAATCAAATATAAACCAAATGTCAGTACAGCAAAAAGTGCAGATGTTCAAGTAATGAAGTACAACATTCTCAATAATTTGTTTAAATACAAGTGTACCTAAATGTATTTGGACAAACGAAATACAGATATATTGGTTTCAAGTAAACCAATAAAAACCAAATGCCAGTACAGCAAAAAGTGCAGATGTTCAAGTGATGAAGTGCAACATTCTCAATAATTTGTTTAAAAACAAGTTGTACCTTAATGTTTTTGAACAAACGAAATACACATCCATTGGTTTCAGTATTGGAAAACTAAAAAAAAAAAAAGTGGAAAGGATGATCATGCCAAACAACCAAAAATGCATGATAGTATAAACCCTAAAATGCAGATAAGCAAACTATGATTAAAAATTACTGAGTAATTAAAATGGAGACAACTTAGCCGTACTTCAGACAACTGATCCTCCCATTCCGTAATACCCAAATCTGATATCCTGTCGGGAGTCGGTGGTGCTTCAGCTTGAGCAGGATGGTCAACCACAATATTAGTGTACTTCAAGAATCGAACTGCATATCCCTGAACTGAAAGCTGAACACCTTTTACAGGATTATCTCCCTCTGATTTGCTTGTCTCCTGCATCACAAACCAAATATACTTAAACAAAGTCGAAAGTGAGCAAGAAGCAAAACTGGCAAGATCACTTGATGATTTTTTGTGTTAGAGCAGTAAGTTTAAACAGAAACCTAAATGTAATACTTAGATCTTTTCCTGGCAGCATTTGCTAAAAACATGCAAGGACACAACAATCTCACAGTTTAGAAAAAAATTATAAAATAACATATCATGGGGAAGTATATGTTTTACGACCATTCATACAGATAACATGATAATTAATTTCCGAATTCATTCAAATAGAAAATGTATGACAGTAGTTTGATCTATCAAAGCCATATCGACTGTGTCCAACCCAACCTTTTCTATCTGGAAACTAATTGATTTAGACAAAGCCAATCAAATGGATTATAAAAGATTGAAGCAAAAAAATCACGAAATGTAAACAGGTGTACCTATGCTCATTGACATAACCAAACACAATAATATCATCGTAAAAAGGAAATCATATTGTACTTGTATCAATAAAAAGAAACATTGAAGAAAATGAATTAAGCACCATATTTGCTTCCCCGGTCTTGTTCCCAGCAGCTTCACCTACGTTAACCATTGCTGATCCGACTAAAGCTAAGCTGGAATCTTTGTGGCCACTGCTCTGGTCATCACTAGTAGCAAGAACCTCAGCTGTATGCCAAAACTGCTTGATAGCATTTGCCAGTGTATGAGCTACTTTCCGTTGCAATTGACAGAGATTTTGCTTCTCAAACCTTAACCGACCTTGAAATGCAACCATATGACACATTTGGGCTGCAACAGTTGTCTTCCACAAACGCTCCTGTTAATAGTCACAGAAAAATTGGAAGTAAAGAATTAAAATTACTCTTGATAAAGAATTTACTGGAGTTGAGCTGAATCTCAAACCAGAACAGAAAAGTGTCCTCTCTATATTGGAGGTGAAATACATAGAATCAGATACACATAATAATAGGAGTTAAAAGGTTAGACAATCAAAAGAATTGCTGTAAACTATCTGGGACAACTATTTAAACCCACCTGCATGAAATCATTTGCTAACCATGCCATCTCCTCGAGAACGAAATCCCAATGTGATTTCCGCCTGCTATCCAAAGGGAAAGTACCCGCAGAGAGCTCCGCTATCCTCTTACGTTTAGCCTGTTTGTGAAAATATGTAAGTTCGGAGTCCAATTCAAAGTGGTGTACCATAAATTCCTCCATATTCAACAAAGAAAAATCTTTAAATTGATTACCTCTATAATCCGTGCTTCCTCCAAAACTGAATCTTCATGCGCTTTGTTCGTCATCTTAATATTGCTGCCTGTAGAGGATTTGAGCTCAGGAGCAACTTCTGGACCCCTCCCAGAAAACCTAGCATCTGGTTTATCGCATTGGGAAGAAATGAAAGTACTTAGAGGTCTACCTTGAGGACATGAAGCTATCCTTTCAGTACTTGAATCACCAACCAGAGAATTGCCTAACTCTTTCTCTGCCTTTGGAAATGAATAGACAGTACTCTCCATCCGCTGCATAGTACCAGCAGGTTCCATCTCATCTTTCAAACCAGATCTATTGTCAAAGATTTCCTCCTTAACTTTAACGAGGGGCCCAATGAGATTTTGATGAACAGGAATGCAGTTATCACTGGCAACTGGCCTAACGTCTTTTGTCCCACTGCTCTTTTTGTCCCCGGCAACTGCTATATGAGGGGACTCTTCAATCACCGATACCGGTTCTTTGGGGTTCAAACAAATGCTGCTTTTCCTTATGGTCGGACACTGGGCATTAGAAGTATCTCCTATCTGCATGAGAGATGACTCAGAGTCGACGTAATTCTTGTCACTGGCTGTAATCTTATTTAGACCTTCATTCACCATTTCTTCTTTATCTGTGCCCAGGTTCTCCTTCTTACTAAAATCAGGACCCAATGGAATATCTGCTGTCTCTCCAGCCATCACAAGTGAGACAATTTTGAGAGTATTAGGTACTGGATCAGTGTCAGGTATAGGATTTTGATTAGGTTCATAAACCTGTATTTCTTTCAAATTTTTTGATGTGGTAGCATCAGACTTGGCTTCAACTGTACCATCTTTTTCGAAACTGATATCTTTACCAGGAGCCTGTGGAGCATCCAACTCCATATCCATTTGATTGCCAGAACCAACATTCTTTGGAACCACGTCTCCATTGAGAATTCTATGTTTTGAGTTACTAATAGAAGCTACAGGGTGTTCTTTCTTAATGATCACTTCAGACAACGACCCCTTCACATTCCTTGAACCGTGGCGAGAAGAAGATAACACAGAAGTACCCTTGCCATCCCCGGCAAGAGTTAATTCAGTGGTGGACGCTCGAGCTCCATCACGACTAGTTCTGGGCCTATTCCTCCGAGCATAAGCTTGACCTTTTACTGCAAGGCGGATAGCCAGGTCTTCTGACTCTTTGGCGTTATGGGTGCCGTCCAGTTGGGAAGACTGTTCTGAAGGAGGAAGGGCACTTCTATTAGGCCTTTCGGAATTTCTGTCTCCTTCAACTATATCATTTTCAGTATCAAAAAGCAAGAGATTGTCAGCAGTGTTGGTTTCACGACCAGTGGTAGCCCCAGGTCTACCACTGCTTTCAACAGAATCTCCCGGAGGTGAGGCTGTCAATGCAAAGCTCCCTTTTGCTTCACTGGAAGACCCAAAAAAGAAAAATTAAACAACTATAAAATTATGACACTCACACATATCCTGAACTCACAACCTACATTGAGCATGAACAGTGATACCTTGTCACGATCTGATCGGTGAAAGAAGTTGACTGAAAGCTGATAGAAGCTGCAGGCCCAAGCTTAAAATCCAAAGGATTACCCCCCTGCGAGTCAAACATAACATCAATCCTTCAGGTTGATTGAACAAAAAAAAAAGAGAAATTGACAGCAGTTCAGTCATAAAGTGAAATAACCAGAGCAAAGAATTTCATACTTTCTCAAGAAACTCTAGCTCTCTTCTACGTTCTTCACGAACATCGTATTCTTGCCTGAAACCAAAAAGGTAATAAATTATTTTGTTCAGCTTTTAGCAACCACAAAAAAGCGCATAGAAGGACACCAGATTAACAGCTTACCTCAATTCTGCCTGAGCCTTTTCAATTGCTGCTCGGCGTGGAGAGGCTTTGGTATCCATTCCAACTCCACCATCAATGACCCCTCCCATGGAATCAACCTCTGCATTTCCTAGAAGAGCAGATTCCACGCTGTCCCCATGCATTCCTTTTAACCCAGCCAGTCAATCTCTAAAGTAGTTCTTTCCATGCCATAGATTACAGGGTTTCATCAAGCTCCTAAAGTCATAAGAAATACTACATGAGAATCGAGAAGCACAGAAAGCAAGAAAAAGAAATAGTTTGAAAAATCATTTTCGGTTTGATTTAAATGAAGGGAGATAGAAGTAATATTATGTAGAAAGAACATTATGGGGATACAAGTAGTTCTGTTACTCAATCTCACATTCCCATAAACTTTAATGATATTATATGTGTGTGTATAAATACATTAAAGGTTTCAGAATTTGCACAAACAGCTAAAAATGAGCTTCAGGGGGCACAAATGAATGATGTGACCAGGGACTGGATGCCATTTTGTCACAACTGTGCATTATAAAACAGTAAAAATGAATTGAAAATGGAAAAGGAAGCATTAACTATAAGAAGCTCGATGAACTTAGAGATCTACGCCGTTCTAATGGAAAAGGAAGGTCTGAGGAATATGACACTAGATGTGCATGTCTACTGCTGTTCAGCCTTAAATCTGGTCAAATGTGGTGTGACTCATAAAATTACCTCCCTAGACTCCACTTAAACAAACAGAGTTAGGAAATACTTGCAGCCAAGTTTGAAAAACAAAAATAGAAAATGCATTGATCTTACTAAAAAAGGGTTGCGTCAATTCATTGATTAAATACTTGTTGTTATTCAAATCAAAACTAGTACTTCAACGCCCAAGCAACTCCCTAAATGAGAACAGGTTTCGTCAGACAATCCTAGCTTTTACATGATTAACCTATGGTCGCTAAAAGGGGAAAACAAAAATGAGAATGGAGATACTTGCAGAAACTACTGAGAAAGGGTGAAGGCCCTAGTTCTGCCACCTATCCTGAATTCAATGGTGAAGGAATTTCAAGATCCACACCAATCCAGATCTTAAAACAGAACTAGGGTCCCATGAAGAACCAACCACCAGTACATGCAGCTAAAGAAAATATATCTTACAACAAAGATAATGATGGCTGGAGTAAGAAAAAGCTTAAGTTAAAGAACACAATAGTCCAGAGTCCAGAAGAATCATTTGTTTCAAAGTTCAACCTAGGTTAGAAACAAAGAAACTACTTATAAACTGAGAAATAAAGAAGGTCAAAGTCGTGGCTAAAAACTTTACTTCGACTTGTTAAAATTGAAACAGAGAAGATGAAAAATAAAATTTTCATCACTCGCTGTATCAAATCATAATCTAAGTAGAATTTCTAGTTCCCATGTTGCCAGTATACACTTCCCCAGTCTAAGAGCTAAAGAACCTGGAATGAAGTGTTGAAACATAGTTAAAAGACCTAAACTGAAATGCTATTATCAACACATAACACTAAGCACGTGAACTAAATGTAGCTTACTTAGTTAGGGTTTCATGCACTCTTACTTCACTACCACATACCCGCCCCAAAAAAAAATTAAAAATGAAAAATGATAACTAGGTCTAGGGTTAGGTAAATGATTTGTAAATTTCCAGCATTGCCTCGAATAACCTAACACAAAAAAGCCCCTACATGTATTATTAACCTTGCAGACCACATGGAAGTAAAATTCAACCACAATTAAATCAAAACAAAGCAAAATTTGAGAAAATTCCCAAATTTCAAATTCTAGGGTTTGGTTGTGATCAAAATTTGGTTCATATTTGAGCAGTACGAGAAGGGGCAAAGTTTTTGTTAGGCAAATGAATATATCTAGTGTTTGAAAAACTGACCTTGGTTGACCTTTATTGAGCTTTCTATGTTGAAGAAGATGAAAATTTGGTGATCACAATGGATAAACGAAACAATGAAAAGAAGAAAGAAAATAATGTGGAGAAGAAATTGGGAACGAGGTGTTTGAATAAATGTTTTCTTACATAAGAAATAGATTATAAGAAGTTGTAGGTGTTTGAAGGAAGTAATTGATTCAGGGTTCGTGAAGAAGATTCAATGCGGGAAAAACAAACCAGAGAGAACGAGGGAGGGAATGGGGAAAATTAACTTCTCTTCGATGCCCTAGCTCGATACGGGAAGGAGGAGTTTGTTGATAGGACTATGTTCAGAGGCTGGTTTAGACCCTAGCCCAGATTGTAAGGAATATTAGTAGCCCAAGAATCTTTGTATGGGCTTGGTATCTTATGATTTAGATCGTACAACCCAGTAAAAAAACCAAACCAATTTGCTTAGAACTATAATTTTGGGCATACCAAAATCTTCCAAGGCATACTGAATGAAGACAAAAAAGGTTGTGAAATAGCAAAACCAGATAACCCCTTAACCCAATTTTTTTTAATGGCAAATCTGCCCTTTACGTATTAGTGTTAATAATCTTGATTAGTTATTAAATATTTTGTTTAGTGATTAAAATAACTTTCAGAATTATAAGAGTTGTTTAGATGAAAATTTTGAGGAAAAAAAAATCAAAGTTTTGGTTTGGTTAAGAAGGAGAGAAAGAGAAGGAGAAAGTGAGAAAATTCTAATTCTTGATTCAATGGAGGATGAGGAGGGTCATCATTCATCTAAAAAACCTAGGAAAATACATATCAACTGCAACAATGATCCAGAAATGGCTGATTTCTTAGATTATGAGAATGATTTTACACCCACTCAAACTCAAACTCAAACACAAACTCAAGATGATGATTTTTATGAGCCAAATCCTGATGATGAAGACGTTGATGAGGAACCCAATGCTTCTAATACACAGGTACACTTATATCCTATACTTAATCTCACTTCTATAGCTCTCAATTATCAAAAGTTAGGTTTTTTGAATCATGGTTCGGCGAAACAGGTTGAGGTTCGGCTCACATCTATGAGCCGAATCTACCAATTGATGAACGGTTCGGCTTACTGAATCTGTTTATTGTATGCGCCGAACCTATAATTTCCAATTCCAACCCTTTTGCTAGACACTAGTTCGGCTTATATGAAAGTTTCATAGTAAGCCGAACAACATCCTGAATAGCCCGGAATAAAATCATTACTAATTCGGCTTACATATCCAAAATCGTATGTGCCGAACATAATTTTTTAATTTCTGGGTTGAAATATTGTTACTGGTTCGGCACATATGGAGAATATCGTATCAGCCGAAACCTCTTATGTTCAAGGTTCGGCACATAATATGATTATCGTCTGAGCCGAACATGAATTTGTTAATTTTTGGGTTAAACTATTGTTCGTGGTTCGGCACATATTGAGGATATCGTATAAGCCGAAACCTATAAATGTCTATAGTTCGGCACATAATGTGATTATCGAATGCGCCGAACCTTGTTATTATATTCCCTTTCTAGTGTTTAACCTTGTGATATTCTTTGTAGATCGTGCTTGGACCCATGGAAAATCAACCTGATCCAGTAGACATAATTCACGAGGATACCAAGGATCACTAAAACATGAAATTGAGGAACATCAACCTGATCGTGCTTGAGGAACACCAATACTGGGTTACACCAATAATGATTTTTAAGGTTCGGCTTATAACTCAAATTATAGAAAAAGCCGAACCTGAAGGACAAGTGATTCGGCGCGTAACTAACATTAGAGGATAAGCCGAACTCTATAAATTCGGCGCATAACTGTTAAGCTATTCATTAAAACATGAAATTGAAGGTGTCCATAACCCAATCCCAGCACCATTAAAAACAAAGTTCAGCACCTAAAAGCAAAGGTGTTTGCAACACCATAAAAGTGTACTTAAAACTTAAGAAAAAGTGTACCATAAAAGTGTACATAAAAGGGCATTTAACCACGACCCCTCTTCTTAGTTGCACGACCACCTCTTCTTCCACCTTGGTCTTCATCTTCCGACGCATCATTACCGGGTTGGACGGTAGCACCACCTTGGCTTGTACCTTCACCAACTTGTCGAGACCTCTTAGTGGTAGGCCTTTGTTCGGGTTCCTCGGGTCCTTGTCCTTTGTTGATGATTGCATCTCACTTGTTGATGAGGTATTTTTGTTCTTCCACGGTCATTGGTGTTTTGCAACCAAGTTTGGCCTTCATTTTTTTCAACATCTCCCTACCCGCGGCAACCTATTTTTTCATTTGTCAACAACTTATAACCATGAGGTTGAAGACATTTTTACCATAACTAATATATGAAAATAGTATAAAGTGAAGTCATTCTTACCATAATCTTGAAAGCCTTGACTACATCTTCGGAAGTAGACTTGTTGGTGCTTTTAGTTCCCTTACCACTCTTTGGTAACAACCTGTATTTCTCGTCAAACAAAGGAACCTTTTGGACGCATCCTAATTGACGGAGTACTCGCCTAGGATCGTATATAACATAACCACCGGGATACCACAATGGCACATGATACATACCTACCGGCATATCCTCATCTTCAACAACTTCATCTTCCTTCTCATATGGTTGAAAATTGACATCATCAACACCAAGACGGTCTAACGTCTCTCTCAAACTTGCCACCAACCTCTTTCTCGGGTTCTGCCACCTTCTTACCTTTCTTGTCTTTCTTGGGTTTTCCTTGGGGTTGTGTTTCTTGATGAACTTCTTGATTATCATCAACTTCTTCATCTTCAGCTATTCCTTCTTCTTGTCTTTCAATTCTTACTTGTTCAGCTTCTTCTTCTAAAATTCCTCCTCTACCTCCCGCTCCCAATTTTTTCTTACCTCCTCCTCTAGGATCGGGAGTTTTAGAAGTAGAAGGTGTTACCTCCATCTTCTTCCTCTTTGTAGCTGCATTGGTCCTGACACAAGTATGAAAGTTATAAGACTAATTCGAACAACAAAGAGATTTGGAAAGCCAAAAACTTGTAAGAAAATAAGAAGGCTCGGCTTACCCGAAATAACACATATGAGCCGAATCATGTCTTGAAATTTTTATTAGCTTACACAGAGAGTGGATCGGCTCATACCACAAAACAATTATAAGCCGATCCTATATATTCCGCTCACAACCGATACCGTCAAATAAGCCGAGTCTATGATTATGAACTCAAACATGTGTTCGGCGCAACATGATATCATATAAATAAGACGATCCTATACACTTGTAAAATTTATGAAATTTTAACAATGATATTCGGCGCAACCCTAATACTATCGAATAAGCCGAATCTAGACTTATGAATTGAAACCTTTATTCGGCGCAAAACTAATACAACCATACAAGCCGATCCTAAGCACATGCAAAAAATCTGAAATTCAAACAACAATTATTCGGCACAAAACTAATACTACCATACAAGCCGATCCTACGCACATGCAAAATTTCTGAAATTCACAAAACATATTCGGCACAAAACTAACACCATCGAATAATCCGATCCTAAATATAAGTCTCTGTGTCACTAAGTTCGGCTCAAAACGGATTTCAGATATACGCCGAGCCGTTCATATGCACTTTCAGGGTTCAGTTTCAAGAACAGATCGGCGCACATCTAAGATTTGTTTTGCGCCGAATCATACCCTGTAACCGCCGCAGAAACATGATTTTGACGAATTAAATCGACCAAACCAATCTAAAACATCAAATACTAGATGGTTTTGTAGAACTAACCTTCTTATTCTCATTTCCGGAGTTAGTTCTTCTTCAATCTCTTCTACCGGTTGATTTTGTGGTTGATTTTGAGTTTGTTCTTCACTCTCTAAATCTTCTTCTTCTTCAATGGGTTGTTGAGTCGATCGATTTGAAAGAGATACTGGCTTACGACGACCCATTATATAGATGAGTTTAATCGTCGAATAAATTTTCACGAATCGACGATTAAATTTCCACGATGAAAAAAAAAAAAGAAAGGGAAGGGTGAATGAGTTCGGCTGTGGAGAGGAAGAAGAAGAAGGTGAATGAAACTGATTTTAGGTGTAGTTGATTATAGGTTTTGTATTAGGGTTAGGGATAGATTAGTAGTAATTTAAAGGATTTAAGGGCATATAGGTAATTGAACCACCCCATAGGGTACCCCTTATAAGGTCACCCAAGTTAGGACTAGTGCTTTGTATGCCTAAGAAGATTTTGGTATGCCCAAAATCAGGGTTCTTTGCTTACGCACTGCTGAAGCATTTTTTATCTAACAGCATCACACAACCAACCATTTGAACAAGGGTACATTATTTATATGTCCCTGCTTTTGACACCCAATAAATATATCCTTATACAACAATAATTATGTCCCTACTTTTTAATAACCTTATCCATTTAAAATTAGATTCCCTTAATACCCTCACTCATATAATATTTTTCTTTATTTCAAAATGCAACAAACTTCTTCCTCTACCACTTCACCACCACAACTAGCACCACCACCACCAACATTCAACTACCATTCCACCACCACCGTTCAACAAGCACCACCTACCAACCGCCGCCACCACCAATATTCCACCACCACTCCTTCACCTCCACCATTACACCACCACCACTAGTCCACCGCCGCCGCCACCACCACTAGTCCACCGCCGCCGCCACCACTGGTTCAGATATTTTTGTATCAACAACGGGAGTTGATCCAAATAAATATAGAACCAACAGTCGAAGTTGATCCAATTTAGGGGATCAACAACGGTAGTTGATCCAAAAAAAAAGGATCAACAGTAGAAGTTGATCCAATTTAGGGGATCAACAATGGTAGTTGATCAACTAAATTGGATCAACAATGAAAGTTGATCCATGTAAATGGAGTGAACTTGGCGTGAGTCGAACACGCATCCTCTGACATGGAGTCAGTCATGCTTCCATTGCACCACAAGTTCAACATTGGAAGAAAATTACATGATTTAAACTACAAGCATGATTATACTTATCCAAGAAAATGTTGTCAACAATAGGAGTTGAAAGGATCAACAACTGTAGTTGATCCCATAAAAAATTGGGTCAACAACAGTAATTGATCCCATAAGAAATTGGGTCAACAACAAGAGTTGATCCCATAAATGGATCAACAGCCGTAGTTGATCCATAAAAATTGGGTCAACAACAACAATTGATCCCATAAAAACATATAAACAAAAACAATTCCTCCACCAATAGCAGCACCTATCCTTATATGTTCCTAAAACTGGTAAATCTAGTGATGGATGTTCTAAATGCTTTCCAGACTTCCAAAAGAAAAATTATAGAACAGGCATATGAAATTGTTTCCATAGATGTAGCATTAGTGTGTAAACGTAAACCCCCATATTGTGATGCGTACACATTCATGATTCAACAATCAAATTGTACACTGAATCATGAACTGCTAAAATAAATAAACAAAAAAACCCAATGTAAATCACTACTACTCGTAAAAAAACTCAATATACAGTTTCTGCCTAATGACACAACTGCATCACCTGCAACTTCATAACCAACTTGAACTGCATCAAAGCCAACCCTTCATTGCGAACCTATCCATTGTGACACAACACCACCTTCATTATCAATTCCACCTCCAGCTGCAACTTTATTCATAAGCTGCAAGTAACAAACTGCAGCTGCAATCCATTTCCTTGTACACCCATGCCTGCTATTCCATTCATCACTGACTCATATCACACCACAATTTCCCTGGCAAATAACTCCATCTGCAGCTTCCATTTAGTTGCACCTCTTCTTGTAACTTGTAGCTCAAAGCAACAACAACAATTTTAGACCAAAGCCATCTACAATCTTCTAGTTTTTAAGCCATAACAAGACTGCAACATCATACTTTTTTTTTGCTTAAAAATATATTTTATTAATAACAAAAGAAGTTACAAAAAACAGTCAAAGTCAGTGTTCAAAAAACATAACCGAAAGCATAAAAATTACAAATTTTTCATGTTACTAAAGAAAAACTCTAGTTGAATCTATAGTAAGGTTGATCTTCAGTTTCAATGCTCTGTAGGAAGGAAGGTCTGTGTGTAAAGTAAATAATTTCTCCTCTTGACAAAGATGCTCCTTTTTTTGCTAATGAATCTGCAGAGAAATTTATTTCTCTGAAGCTTTGAATAAAGCTCATAGATATCAATTTCTGACAGATTATCCTCCATCTTGTGATTCCAAACCAAGGAATATGACCTGTCATAAAAGCTGTAATGGCTGCCTGTGAGTCTGATCTGAAGATAACTTTCAGGTGATCATTCCTTATAGCCCATTCTCCTGCACATAGGACTGCCATCACCTCTGCATAGAAATTTGTTGCTATCCCCAAACCACCTGCCTGAGCAACAATGCAATCTCCAGTTTCATTTCTACCTATGAATCCATATCCAGATACACCTGGATTACCTTTTGAAGCACCATCACAACATAGAAGAATCTGGTTGTTGCTTGGTAAATGGAAAAATATTTCTTGAACTCTTGAAGCTTTTGACCTTCTACATTGTAATCCAAAACTTTTAAGAATCTGAAGATCATATGTTGAATTCCACATAGGAGCTTTCATTCTAACATCACATTCAGTAGTGAACTTCAGTATTCTCAACTTGAGGTTTTCTCCAAAGCATCTTTAATCTTCATAAACACATTTGTTTCTCAAAAACCAAAGTTCTTTTACTGTGATAAAAGATGGAGTGCTCCATATTTCCTTCACAACAGGGCTCTTAGTTTTTGCAAAATTGAAGATATCATCAAAAGATTTTGGATTCTTAAAGCATAACATATCACCCAACCACTTCCAGATAAGTTCACTATAGTTACAAGACCATAGTATGTGTTCTAAATCTTCCTCAGAATTTTTGCAAAAGGGACATCTTGATGCCGTACTGAATTTCTCCTCTTCATATTTTCATCTGTTGAACATATATTCCTCATTAATTTCCATACATTACTAGATATGGCAGGATCAATTGAAGAATTCCATACATGTTTAGTCCATTTGAGTTTTGGATATTTTCTCCTTATATTTTCCACTGCCGAAGCTACTGAGAATTCACCAGTTAGAGTGCCACTCCAGATTCTTCTATCTTGTTGATAGTCTGCCACAAGGAGTTCTCTAGTTTCAATCATCTCAAGCATTTCAATTGGAATTACCCATTCTCCTTCTAGCAATAAATCAGATACTTTCATATCTGGGAAAGAGTTCAAAAAATGATTGTCAGGATATTGATCTATTAAAGCCTTGTCTTTGATCCATTTATCCTTCCATACTGAAATATTTTTCCCATCTCCCAATGGACATCTATTATGCTGAAGAACATCATTTGTAGCCCACTTCAAACCTGGCTATATTGAAGATTGACTGCAACATCATACATTTCCTGTATTCTTCACCAAACTGCAGTTGTTTCTCACCACCATTGCATTGCCATTACCTGCAACTGCAACAAATGATCTATCTGCAATTGTGCCCGACTCATTCAATTGTTTCAGCTCAATCTCACCATTTCAGTCACCCCAGCTCTACTCTCATTTCAAACCAAAAACCCGTTTAATTCATGGCAGCAACTAGTTGTTCTTCTTATTCTGCTCAATAATCTCTGAGACCAACAACATCTCAACACCAAGTCCATCGAATTCCCATCTAATCTCTTCTTCCTTATTTGTAATTGAAACCCATTTCTTCCATGAACTCATTCAAACCCGAACTTCAATTTTTCTCCCTGATTTTCTCATCTTCATAGCACCTTCATCTCAAAATCAATCAATATCAGCAGATTCATCCCAAATCTGGATTCAAACATATCTGTGCAACTTTGTCGGCTCAAAATATCGAATTCCTCTCACTGTAATTCAATTTCAACACATACCCATGATCATCAGCACCTTAATCAACCTAAACCCCATCGAATCAACAGCGGAACCCCGACCTTCCAACAACAACATAACAATATGAGGGATAATTTAAAACCCGACCTTCATCACATGTTTTGAAATCGAACATAAACATACAGGGGGTTAGTCGTGGGAGAGTTCGAGAGATTTTAATGTATTTAGGTTTTCTCCTGTTAGTCCTGAGGGAGTTTGAGGGAGTATCTCCAAATCTCCGTTAGTCGTGGGGGAGTTTAGAGGAGTCTCATAAACTCTCTAGAAAACACATGTTAGTCGCTGGGGAGTTTAAAAAAAGCTCTTGAACTCCCTGTTAGTCATAAAACCCTACAATACTAGGGAGTTAGTTGCTTTGGGGAGTTCGAAGGAGTTTTTAGTGTATTTTGGTCTCACAACAAATCTCTCAAATGAGTAGAGATTTGGGAAGGAGTTTGGTGCGTAGAAAACCATAGGAGAAAGAAGAGGAAACGTTTTTTTCCAGGTATGTTTTTTTTCTTCTTTGATCACCATGATTGTTTATAATAGTTTGATTTATGTACTATTTTGATTGTTTTTCATATCTTTGATCTCCATGATTGTTTATTTTGATTGTGTGTATAGTTTTTTTTGTGGGTACTCTCTCTCTGTCAAAACCCTAATTTGTGGTTCAAAAGATCTTGGTAAGAAATTGCATGATTTGATTATAATGATATCTTTAAATTCAACCGTTGGAATATGATGCAATTTGAGTATGTCGTAGTTTACCTTGTTATAGAAGTACAGTAAAATTTTCACGCGGACAGGTCATGTTTGCTACTGCAAAGCTTGCACAATATATGTCTATGGTCTGCTGAGTTTAAATCCCGAATAGGGGAATGATTCATATTTATCTCATTCTCCGCTTATCGGACAAAGCTGGAATTTTAGTATGATGTTTGTATATATGAAGGTTACCTACTGTAGAAATTTTATGAAGTTCTGATCACTTTAGGTACGCCAAAGTATGAGAAACCCGGAACTGAATTCTGTATGCACGTATTGAAAGTAGTCGGGTTCTGAGTAATGTATCTTTTTAATGAACCGTTGGAATGCTATGATTTTTAAGTGTGTTGTGGAATATTGAGTTGTAAGTGTACCCATAAAAATTTAAAGAGGATCAGGTAAGTATTAGTACTACAAAGATTGGACAATCTGAAACTGTATTTCGGTGAAACAGAATTCCTTTACAGCTATCTTCATAATTTGTTATGTCATCATGCATTAATTGGCTTGCTACTTTGCATGGGTGTCATTGAGAATCACTATCACTTGTTAAGTCATCTTATTTAGACACATACTTCTCTTCTATTCTATATGCCAAAGTTCAATACAGTGGCGTACTTCATTCCGTATTGGCGTGTTTTAGCCAATTCATACGGTGCTTTTGTTATAATGATATCTTTAAATTCAACCGTTGGAATATGATGAAATTTGACCTTGTTATAGAAGTACAGTAAAATTTTCACGCGAATCAGGTCACGTTTTCTACTGCAAAGCTTGCACAATATATGACTATGGTCTGCTGAGTTTAAATCCCGAATAGGGGACTGATTCCTATTTATCTCATTCTCCGCTTATCGGACAAAGCTGAAATTTTAATATGATGTTTGTATATATGAAGGTTTCCTACTGTAGAAATTTCATGAAGTTCTGATCACTTTAGGTACACCAAAGTGTGAGAAATCCGGAACTGAATTCTGTATGCACGTATAGAAAGTAGTCGGGTTCTGAGTAATGTATCTTTTTAATGAACCGTTGGAATGCTATGATGTTTGAGTGTGTTGTGGAATATTGAGTTGTAAGTGTACCGTGAAAATTTCAAGAGAATCGGGTATGTATTAGTACTGCAAAGATTGGACAATCTGAAACTGTATTTCGGTGAAACAGAATTCCTTTACAGCTATCTTCATAATTTGTTATGTCATCATGCATTAATTGGCTTGCTACTTTGCATGGGTGTCATTGAGAATCACTATCACTTGTTAAGTCATCTTATTTAGACACATAATTATCTTCTATTCTATATGCCAAATTTCAATACAGTGGCGTACTTCATTCCGTATTGGCGTGTTTTAGCCAATTCATACGGTGCTTTTGTTATAATGACATCTTTAAATTCAACCGTTGGAATATGATGAAATTTGAATATGTCGTAATTTACCTTGTTATAGAAGTACAGTAAACTTTTCACGCGGATCAGGTCACGTTTGCTAATGCAAAGCTTGCACAATATATGACTATGGTCTGCTGAGTTTAAATCTCGAATAGGGGACTGATTCCTATTTATCTCATTCTCCGCTTATCGACAAAGCTGAAATTTTAGTATGATGTTTGTATATATGAAGGTTTCCTACTGTAGAAATTTCATGAAGTTCTGATCACTTTAGGTACACCAAAGTGTGAGAGATCCGGAACTGAATTCTGTATGCACGTATTGAAAGTAGTCGGGTTCTGAGTAATGTATCTTTTTAATGAACCGTTGGAATGCTATGATTTTTGAGTGTGTTGTGGAATATTTAGTTGTAAGTGTACCATAAAAATTTAAAGAGGATCAGGTAAGTATTAGTACTGCAAAAATTGGACAATCTGAAACTGTATTTCGGTGAAACAGAATTCCTTTACAGCTATCTTCATAATTTGTTATGTCATCATGCATTAATTGGCTTGCTGCTTTGCATGGGTGTCATTGAGAATCACTATCACTTGTTAAGTCATATTATTTAGACACATACTTCTCTTCTATTCTATATGCCAAAGTTCAATACAGTGGCGTACTTCATTCCGTATTGGCGTGTTTTAGCCAATTCATACGGTGCTTTTGTTATAATGATATCTTTAAACTCAACCGTTGGAATATGATGAAATTTGAGTATGTCGTATTTTACCTTGTTATAGAAGTACAGTAAAATTTTCACGCGAATCAGGTCACGTTTGCTACTGAAAACTTGCACAATATATGACTATGGTCTGCTGAGTTTAAATCCCGAATAGGGGACTGATTCCTATTTATCTCATTCTCCGCTTATCGGACAAATCTGAAATTTTAGTGTGATGTTTGTATATATGAAGGTTTTCTACTGTAGAAATTTCATGAAGTTCTGATCACTTTAGGTACACCAAAGTGTGAGAAATCCGGAACTGAATTTTGTATGCACGTATTGAAAGTAGTCGGGTTCTGAGTAATGTATCTTTTTAATGAACCGTTGGAATGCTATGATGTTTGAGTGTGTTGTGGAATATTGAGTTGTAAGTGTACCATAAAAATTTCAAGAGGATCGGGTAAGTATTAGTACTACAAAGATTGGACAATCTGAAACTTTGTTTCGGTGAAACAGAATTCCTTTACAGTTATCTTCATAATTTGTTATGTCATCATGCATTAATTGGCTTGATACTTTGCATGGGTTTCATTGAGAATCACTATCACTTGTTAAGTCCTCTTATTTAGACACATACTTCTCTTCTATTCTATATGCCAAAGTTCAATACAGTGGCGTACTTCATTCCGTATTGGCGTGTTTTGGCTAATTCATACGGTGCTTTTGTTGCAAGGAGTTGCTAAGGGATTTTCTTTGATTAACAATTTGGCTAAGTAGCTCTGCGTGTTAGTACTGTGTAATCTAGTATCACATTTTTTTATCATGTTTACATTAGACTGTTTGGTGTTATTACTATCCTTGCTTTGTTAAGTTGTAGTATTAGTCTAAGTACTAATGTAGCTAACATGTCACACCATAGAATGGAAAAATCCAGCCAACCTGCTGAAAACAACAAGAAGAAAAATAATGTTAGTAAGAATAAAAATACGGAACCGGAAACGGAAGTGACTACGAATTACAAACAATGGACAACTCGAGAGACTGAGAAATTATTGGAACTGTTGGTAGAAGCTACACTTGAGAAGAAGAAAGACACTAGTGGATGTTTTACTAAGAGAATAGTGGAAGAGGAGATACTTCCAAAACTTAACCAAGCATGTGGTTGTGACAAATCTTTTGAGAACTATAAAGGGAAACATAGATGGCTGAAGATTAGATTTGGTCAATACCAGGATTTGCTTAAATCTTGTACTTCTGGATTCGGTTGGGATGATGCTAACAAGATGATTACTGGATCCGACGAGATGTGGAACAATTACTTTGAGGTATGTGTGTGTTACTTACTGAAAACTAAATTTGATATTTTTTTCTTCTATTTTGTGCAGAGTTCTAATTCATGCTTTATCCTTTATTTATTTTTTGTATGTTGCACAAAATAACATACTATTGATACAGAGATATGATCATTTTCATTTATTTTTTTCTTTTGATTAAAGATCAATGTTATTTGCAAATAAGGGTTTATTGTTTCTTAAAAGAGAATGAGTTAGGAGTGAACTCTCTCAAACTCCCTACACTCCCCCAAACTCCCTGAACTCAAATACACAAAACTCTCTCAAACTCCCTACACTCTCTCAAACTCTCTCAAAATCCCTGAGATTTAAAATACACTCAACTCCCCCGAAATCACTCGAGGACTAACCCACTGATAGTGATAGATCAACTGATTATAGTGGAGGACGTGCTGATGGCGGCGATAGAGGAGTTGGTGGTGATGGTAGTTGCAGACGTTGAAAGAGAATGAGAGAAAGAAGAAGAAATAAAACTATGATTCGATCTAAACGAGGGAGGATAAATATGGAAAGGAGAAAAAACGTTAGTGTACCCTTGATTGGTAGATGGAGAGGGATATATTTATTGTGTGATAAGGATAATTGTGAAACCCATCAAAACTAGGGATATATATTCAATTACCACTTTGAACAATCTATTAATTTGGGAAAAAAATTATTTAACAAATATTTGTGCATGTATTTTCATAACCAAGCATATGTAAAATAGTGGTCGTGATGCCGCTCGAGAAAAAAAATCCATAAAAAAAGTCAAGTTGTACACTCCGTAACTCCAACGGTAACTCTTTTGTGGTATACTGGTATGTATGGATGGTCAGAAGGGAATAATATTTATTTTTTTGTTTTTTACAGGAGAAAAATAACTGGATCCGTCACAATTTTAAATCTTTTTATTTTATAAGAACTGTATCTTTATTCATTTGTACTGGACATGGGAATCTAATATAGTAGTAGCTATTTCTTGCTACACGATGATATGATATAGATCTAGAAATTTGAATATTTATAACATATATGAAAAGATCAAAGTAAATAAGTAAATAATATCATAAATGACACAAAGATAACGTGGTTCGGCATTACTATCTACGTCCATGGGAGAAAGATAATAAGTTAATTAATTAAGGGTTCCAAATTTACAAGTTGAACTCTCCAAACTTTCAAGGAATCTACTCAGGAATCACTAATCCTTCTAGCTTTGCTCTACTTCAGTATTTATAGACAACGTAGTATATACACCACTTTTTGCTGCCTCCTCGTATATCTATTTTGATATAAAAATTTTGTTTGTACGATCTTGTATGGGTTTCTCCACCTCGTTCGTATATGCTTAATTTATTTCTATTCAGGTAGGCTTCTTCGCTCGCCTCTGCTTCGTTCTTATTTTCCATTTGCATCCAATAAAGCGATCTTTTGCATACCTGATACTTAAATTAAGTGTGTTGTCACCTGGTTCAAACTTAGGCATTGATATTGTTAAAGAGATTTCCACGTGTTCTAATATGATGATGGTGGTAGGTATCTCGATTTAGAAAAAAAATAACTTTCTTGACTTTATTCGTGTTTCTCAATGTCATTATTTCGCTGCTTCGATGTCTTAGGATTACTCTATGTTGAAGTTGGATATTTTACCCTCACAATTTGCTACTTTTATTTTCAACTTTTCGAGGGTTCGATGGGAAAAAACAACTCCACAAGTTACCTTAAAACCATTACCACGTCCTTGAGTCTTCGCTTTTAGTCGGCACATAGTTATTACTCCCATTTTGTTCCCTTTATGTGGATCCTCCATAGGATTTTCAATCATATTTTTCTTCTCCAATTTTTGCTATTCGTCTATGGGTTCTTGATGTTGGTAAATGTCGGTATTTTGGGACGTTCTGGAAAGTTCCAGAACGCACTATAATTCTTTATTTAAGAAAACATAAAGTTTCCTAGTTTAGGTTGATTTCTATATTAAGATGGGTTCCGTAGTTCACATTAAGTTTCCTATAGGGTTTCCTTTTCCAATAAGACTAATACTTGGGAATCAAGTTATGAATACTATATAAGGAGGCTATATGGTGATAATTATACATGGAGTTTAATAGTTTTATAGAGAGTTAGAGAATACACAATGTAGCTCTCTAAGGTTTCTAGAGATTCCATTCCACCTCTTGGGGTGGAGTTTAGAGAATAGAGAGGCAATTATCGGGTGTTATAAGAAACATTGTTGGTGTTGATAAAGTACATCATTATGGTTTTGAGGGAGATGTGGAAGACATCATTTAGTGAAGAGAAGATTGCCTTGTTCGTTAATGGTGGAAGATCATCATTGGTGTTGGAAGAGACATATTTGAGAAGGAGATCAACTCGTTATGTGAGATAAGTACTATCTTATTGGGTTGAGATTATTCTGTGATTTATGGAGCGTTTTGTTCATGAGAGTTATTTCATGGTTTATGATCAACACAATGTTGGATCATAGTTGTTGATTGATTCATCATTTATTAAGTGTGTAATTCTTACTTAGTGGTTCCATAATAAAGAAGACGTCGTAATCGTTTTGTTGATATAGGCTTATTGACGAACAACATAATATTGTGTGCTTTACTTATTGCTTCGTATGTGTTTGCATTGTTTATGTTTCATCTAGTATCCAAAAATTTGGTGTCTTATGGGTTAATTCTAGTTAGATTTCCCTACAAGTGGTGCGGTTAGTTGTCTATTCCAACACTTCTTAAAAAATTTCTTCCCTTTCAATAGCAGTTTTACAAATATGATTTAGCCGAGAGGTACCTTCATCCTCGCCGCCATTTATACTTTTGTTTCTTTTCCTTATTCTCCTAATTAATGTATTATCAATAAGCTCATTCTTATTCAACAAGGTTTGTACCTTCACATTTTCTTTATTGTTTTTTTCTTTGTTGTTGATTTCTTTTGATTTTTATTTTATTTTTTCTTTAGTTTCTTTTTATGCGTTTGTCATATCTGCCGCTCCTGACTATGAGGCTCAGCATCTTAATTTCATCATTGATATTTATCATGTTCGTGCTTCAAGGTCTCGTATGCTCTCCATAAGGATTCCAAAGCATCAATGACTGAGAAGCTGGCCTATGAAAGGTGGTAGGAATGTTATCTGTGAAGGTTAATTGGAAGTTGGTATTCGCCTGCCCCTTTACGATCCAAACGATATTTTTTCGGTTCGAGGTGCTTGCCAAAATTATTCATCATCATGCTCCTTTATGGTATTCCGAGATTTGTTGGAGGATGTTTTGTGAAGCTGCTCGCAGCGGTCGGGTTCGTTCTACTTAGCATGATTATTTGTCATATGTTGATGAAAGAGATAGTATTATACTCTTAGGTTTCATGAACTTTTTTTAGGCACCGGTCCTAAAATATGAGGATTTCCCATATAATAACCCAAATACAATACCAAACTCATTACCAACTAATAGCATCATCCACATTTTAAAAAGTCTTTGTCATGTATTAGATTACATGGCCTGTTCTCATCTATCCACCATACTAAATTAACTGCTTGATCTTTTATTTAGCTTCGAATCACTATGAATCTTCTAAGGATTTATCAACACATAACTGTAATTAGCATGAATCAGTATGAATTTTCGAATCAGTATGAATTCTATTAGCACCAAAATTCTTGTATACAAGACACTCCCTAGACCTATCAACTTTTACCCTAATGTTCCTTTGCGGATATATACTTCACTAAATTCCTACAAGAAACAATAAATAAAGACTATAACAATTACGAACAACACATAACCATCAACCATAATAATACAACCTTAAAAATATACTATTTATCAGCATTAAAATTTATAATACATAAATATTGAGTTAGGATTTTAGTTTACGAAACTTTTTTTCCGAAGACATGTCATGTCTCTTTTAGTAGTTGAGGGCACTCATTGTGTTAAAGGCAACCTTGGCCATAATTATTATTTTGTAGTCTCCATGTATGATTGATACATGTTATGTAGATCTTGCTATATTTAGTTTTGTGTGTGTATTTTCTTGAATCTAATTTACCAGTTGCTAGTGTTTGCCTTTGTGAGGTTTTCTTTATCTTTATAGTGTAGATCTTATACTTGATTCCTTGATTACTCATTTGTAGTGTATATCACTACAACATATATACCAGAACACTTAACTTATAAGTTATGTCCATGCTCAAGATAGCTTGTGTATTCAGTGCATTAGCTTAATCTTTGTCAAAAAACACCTGAGAGTTTTAGAGTTTTTCGAATCTTCTCAAAATATGAGTTATAAAGGGAGGGAGAGAAAAGAAAAGTGGTGAAATTGTTGTTCGAACAGTACACAATTAGACAATTAGGACATCAAAGGGTATGAACGTCAAATAACCCTTAAATTTCTCCTTGTTTTATGATATTTTGAATTTTTAAATATCAATTTATCGGTATAATTATTCATGAATGTTGTAACGGATGGAGGAACATATTTTAAAAAAGAAAAAAAATATGGGAAACTTTTTGTAAATAGGGTCTTAAGTTGAGGACATTTATGTTTATTGTTGTCAACATTTTGATTATCATTAAACAAAGATACATTTAAGCATAATGAAAAAAAGACAACGAATTAATATTAGAATTAAAAAAATACACCGCCATCACATTTGTGGTCATTAATTATTGACAAGGAAATAATTTGATAGCATATATTAGTCATGACAAAGAAACCAACAAGTTAATATCTTGATTACCAGTGGATCGCACTATCAAATAAATAATATATATTGTGAATTTTTTTTTTGTTTAAAAGTGACGTGTTAATATATTGATTGTTATTGAAGCACACAATTGAAATGCAATGACCATTAATGTAAACACTGTAAGAGAAGACAAGTTTTCTTATATAGTCGATGCATGTCAAGTTTATGCTTGATGAATTTAGAGAATCTCTTATACTTTGTATCGCTACCAACAAAGTTGAAACTTTCTCGTAAGTCTCCACTACATATATGCGAAACCTTTCGTATCATCATCAAAAACTTCCATTGGTATGGAATCCACACCTATCTCACCTACTTTGCAAGGGAACAAACATAAATATTTAAGTTGGTAATAAACTAATACATCATAGAGACTTGATTCATCTACATCAATAAAACATAATACATGATGACCCCTCAGAAGCGGTATCATCCTTTGAATGATGAACTAGTACGGACAAAATACTCCTGAAATAAAAATGGGAAAACGCAAAATATGCAATCCACTGTTAACGTCTAAGATACTTTATCACGACTAAAAATTATAACTCCTTGGTGCTCTTCTTCGCTTCCACTACTAACATAAATTCGCAATACCCCAAACTTAATAGATAACCAAATAACAATCAATGCAATAGGGGGAAAAAGAATTTCAACTCTTACAATTACCACTTTGTATTGTTTGTTCATGGACCAAAATCTTAAACTGACAGATAATAAAGAAATAGATGCAACTTAAGAAACAGAAGTATATCACCTTATTTGAGTACAAGATTGGAGAATTTAATTCGGATGATCAACCATCTGATCATCAAAGTGCCCTATGCATCAACAAGGACAGAAAATAAAAGTTCAACGGTTGTTTTTAAACAAAATATTCATTATGAAAAGCAAAATTCAAATGCAAGAACAAGTAAGAAATCAAGATAGCACAATTCTATGAGGATATAATAATATCAATATAACACACACGACTAAAATCATTAAAAAAAAAGTAACATTTCAACCACTTTCAACGAAAAAAAAACAATAAATTAACAACGAGCATATTTTAACACATCGAATCGTGATCAACGGAAAAAACTACAACTTAACATATTGATTTATCACCACTACACATTATTATTGCACATTTGTTCATTTGTCAAGATCAAAAAATTACAGTACAATGTTAATTACAAAACTAAACATGATATTCTCGGATACCCTTTTGGCAAATATTTTGAAGCTGAAATACTGCCAAGCTAAAAACATTCTTTATCCGGATTTCAAAACCAAAGTTACCGACTCTTGGCTACGGTAAGATATTTTTGAGGGTTTTGAAAACATAAGAAACTATGAGACTTAGGAAATAATAATGGTTCCGATGTTGATATTTTGGCCTCATAACTGTATTAAAGGATAACCTTTATCTCTTTCTGTTTCGAAAAGAGCAATAAATGTTGCTTACTATATTAAGGTAAAATATTTGATGGAGAAAAAACTCCATCAGCTGAGACATATCGAAACTAAGAGATTGTTTATCTAATGAGATGGTTCCAATCATCAATAAAATATTTATAAATTGAACAACAAAAGATAAACTAAAATGGAGTCCAACAAAGGGTTCTAAGTTCTTAATCAAGACTCTTTACGACCAGCTAAATGTTACCAATAGTAATAATCAAACCGAAAATAATAAAAAAATACATAACTGAAGTAAAACTTCAACAACTTACTCGAATTACAACGAGTTAGAAAAAATCTTTTGAAAATACGAGTCAGAGGGGATTTGACAGAGGCGGAGTCAAAAAAATAGATAAAAATTTTAGATTTAGGTTTCATTGATTTTATCTCTCATCTAGGATTATATGGAACATATTTCTTACAGAACATTAGAGTTAGACGACTATTGTATATAACACTAATTTGATTGGTTTCCAAAGATCTAACGGTTAACTTCAAATCACGTCTCAAGACAAAGGTCATTGGACAATTTACTTATTTTAAAATTAGGTGGTGCATTTTATAACTTAATGAACCATGTGAGACCGTTATGTAGGGGTATATGCTTATATAAAGAAAAATATAATATATTTATGTTTGTTCTGATGCATATAAGAACGAGAATGGCTTTGACTTCTCAATCAAGACTCTTTACAATTAACTAGATGTTAATCCTCTGAAAATTAATAATTCTAATATACAAATAAAAATTTGGAACAATCTTTGGATGCTTGATGTCATCCTTATAATTAAGGTTTTCCTACGGAAAATGGCTTTCTGAAGCTGTTATTAGACTGCAGATCGTTATTTGTGGATCCCTAGATTTTCATATTGTCGGTACACATATAATAACCAGAAGGTCGGGCTGAGGGAATTAAAAATTATATCTAAGATCATTTCCCCCTGTCAAGAAGATTTTACGCTGGTTAGATGTATTCAAGATAACATTATCATATCATATTAGTTGCTAGATAATATGAAGAAAAACAAAATGTAGGGTTGGTGACATAGCAATTAAGTTAGACATGTCTAAAGCGTTTGATCACATCAAGTTTTTTTTTTTGGTTTATAATGTTTTAAAGCAACTTGGATTTGTTGATCAATAGTGCAGAATGATTCACTACAGCATTAGTACTCCAACTATTTCCCTTTATTAAATGGATCACCTTGTCGTTTTTTTGCTCCTTCTAGAGGATTAAGACAGGGAGATGATTTATCTCCATATTTCTTCAGTTTGTATATGGATGCTTTGTTTAAGCTTTTACTTCACGTTGAATCTCATAAATGAATACATGGGATGAAGCAAGTTGTAACTGGCTCTGTTTAAGCATTTGTTCTTCGCATATGATGTTCTTTTTGAAAAAACGGGGGTATAACAACCACACCCAATAATTCGTTCAGAAATCTGTATGGACTAACTCCAATATAATTCTGGGAGCACCAGCTTGTAAAGCGAGATCAACCAGGAAAGATATCAAAGAGTTATATCTCAATTTCTCAATATAATCTTTAATCGAACAGATAGAAACCCGTGAGCTCGATTGTTATGAGAAATACCTTGGACGGTACTAAATACCAATACCCAAAAGCCAATCAATTCTTATCCAACAATCAAGGTCGGATTTACCAATTGATTGAACTACGGACAACCTGTGATATTTCAATTGTATAAAAACATAATGCGAAAAAGAAATAACACATACACCAGAAATTTTGTTAACGAGGAAACCGCAAATGCAGAAAAACCTTGGGACCTAGTCCAGATTTGAACACCACACTATATTAAGCCGCTACAGACACTAGCCTACTACAAGTTAACTTTGGACTAGAATGTAGTTGAGCCCTAACCAAGTCCCACACCAATTAACTACGGTCGCGTTCCTTATACCTCTAAAACCACGTCGGACTCTGCACTTTGATTCCATTAGTTGATTCACCCACAACTAAGAGTTGATACGACCCAAAGTAGAAGACGTATAAAAAAATCTGTCTCCCACAGATAAATCTATTCTGATAGATAAATATGTCTCCCATAGAAGTACCTACGAAGTTTTTGTTCCGTCTTTTGATAAATCAAGGTGAACAAGAACCAATTGATAACCCGGTATTATACTCCCGATGAGCAGTCTATAAATATCAATCACCTCACAATAACTTAACTATATGGTAGTAGAAGAAGTTATTATGGAATCACAAAGAACGAGACGAACAGCTTTGTGATTACTTTTTATATCTTACCTATCAGAAATAAATCTCGAGCAAGTCTTAGAGAAGATAATACTCAATAAGATATAACAAGTAAGATCAGAATACGCAACTACAAAGAAAATAGTTGGATCTGGATTTACGGATCCCAAATAAAGTCTTCAATTCGTAACCTATAATGGTTTTGGAAAAACCTATGTTAAAGGAGAATCGACTCTTGTCACAACTAGGACACATGAAATTCCGAGATTAGGTTTACTAGGTGCTAGAGTTCTCCCTTATATAGTCTTTCAAGTCAGGATTTTCTTTCAATCAAAGCTAAGATAACTCAGTAACAAAGCACTAAGTATTCACCGTCAGATGAAAACCTGATTTAAGATTCAAGCTAAGTTTGCTTAAAACCAAAGCAATATATCTCCACCATTAGACAGTCTTAGATTGTTACACACAAATGAAATATACCTTCGTTTAAATATGGGTAACCGTACCTAAACGTGTATATTGAGTTGGGTCAATAACAGTTAATCGAAGTTAGCCATTTGAACAATCTTGTCTTAACAACATTCATCTAACACATCTAGATCAACTATGATGATCAATCAATCGTGAAAGATGATCAAATGAATCAAATTGTGTTTCAAATAGAGTTGTTCAATTGTTCACTATCTCATATAAATATATATGATCCAATCGAAACAAAATCGGATTGATTCGTAAGAATCAATTCATGAACATTAAGCCATGGTTTGCAAAGATTGCATTCCTTAATTCATAAATATATTTGTTCATGAGTATAAAAATCATACTTAACCGATTTTATAACTTTAACCACTAAGTTTGCAAACAGGTACACAAATTATAGCTTCCGGATTTTAGTCTTATCCAGCCGTATCCAAATGGGTATGCAAACAGCCGTCCCAGAACTAACTCAGCTAGAACCGTTCGCATACTGGTATGCAAACACGGTTTTTTGGACTTTACGGTTAAACTGTTCGCATACTAGGTATGCAAACAAGGTTCCCATACCTGAATCATACCAAAACAGTTTGTATACTAGGTACGCATACTGTGTTGTATCCAGATAAAGGTTTTTGTTCTAAACTCTCATTTCAATCATTGAAACATCCTTAGAAGACGACAATAGTTGTCTCCCACAAACTATTAGCTTCAAGTAATTTTCAAGTGATCGAATGATCATACGAACCATTCCAAGTCGACATCAAATGATTGTCTCAACAAATCATGTAAGATGTTTCAAGGCAATTTCCATATGATCATCTTTTGACTTAATATTTAGTTTCCAACAAATAATTTGGTTTCCAAATAAACTCGTCAAGAATATGATGAACGTAGCTAAAGAAAAAAGCTTCAAACACATATTTCGAGAAATAACTAAGCAAGATAAACTCGGCTCGAAATATCAAATGTGTATAATATAAAAGTCTATATAACTATACGACTTAGTCTCCCTATGAGATAAAATAGAATAGACTTCTGAGTGATAGATAAGTTTTAGCCTCCACATACCTTTTGTTGATGAAGTTCCTCCAAGCTCTCCTCGGTAGATCTTCGTCTTCAATCGATTAACGTCGTGAAGTCTAAAGCTCAACTACACATTATATCATAATCAGAGACATAACTATAAGTAGACTAGAAATCAAGACTATAGTTTTGATCAACTAAACTTGACAAACAAGCTTGAGATAACAACGCTTGCGAGTTCAACCGAGCAATGCTCTAACACTTTTGTTTCTTAAAGCTCCACACTCTGAATTACAGTTTGCTTAAGAAATCCTTTTACAGTTCTATTAGAGCTTCTGGTAAGGTTATCAACCAATCAAGAGTGGTATTGCTTTTAGAGGAAAAAAAATACCCACGCATAAACAAAATTATATTGTGAATATTATTAGAGCATTGCTCGGTTGATACATACAAGTATTACTCTGAAGACCTGAAGATTTTGAAGATGTATCGACATCAATGAAGACATCATCCTTCTACTTGAGGTTAGTAATACAAAAATTGACTTGTTTTCATTTCTATCTACGTTACTTTCAAGTCGTTTAGATTGAAAATATAACATGCGAAGTTATATATATATATATAAAACTCTAGTATTAGAGACTTGATCATCTTATTATGATCAAAGTGTCAAGGAAGAACATATATCAAAGTTGTGTATATTGAATTACGAAGTATAGCACATATATTTTAAACTTTGTAATTGCAACATAGATATAATATTTGTAACTTGTTACTAGATTTTGTAATGAACTTAGATTTGATTTCGTGCCTAAAAAACTATGTTTGCTTACATGAGTTTAAGGAAGTAGACATACGAAACTTGTTTCGTAGCTAAAATAAATCAATGGATTGGTGGTACGATGCCTGTTGAAGATTTATAGCAAGACCGATCCCTACTTGGGGATCTCTAGCAGAACCGGTCCCTACGTATCAGAAATCTATTGTAGGATCGATCCCCATATCAAAACTGATTTCTGATGTCACTTATAAGTAGTTTTGTGTGATTTTGGAAGTTAGGTTTGCAAAATAGGAATGTAACACCCTGTGTTTTTAACATCGTGCATGCAAAAGGATGCGCCATGGCATGAGATGAGGCTTCATCTCAAGCTTCTTTTGCGTTAAGAGGAACATTGACCTAGAGCCAATATCGCACAATCATTGTGCATCAGGCCAGAGAGGGATGTCCAAGAGAATATTGCACAACCATTGTGAAATACGCCAGAAAGAATGTTGCACAATCATTATGCGCAATCATTCAATCATTGTACTGTTTCGCAATCATTATGCGCAATCATTGTACTGTTTCGCAATCATTGCAAATGAACAGTGAAGCAAGCATGTCAATTTGCTCCACTTTTCCCAGTTATAGATTGCAAGTTTAACATATATAGGGAGGGGTAGTTGGTTGAAGGTGCATATGCGGACTTTATACCAAGTAAGCTTCATAGCTTAGCCGGAAGAGTATAAATGATGCCAAAGAATCATTTATAGTTGTGTAGCCTTGCCAAGAGGGCATTTGATACTTAGGCATCATAATGCCACGCCGCGGAACCGATAATGCATAATCATTGTGCATTTTGAAGAAACGGCCTATACGCACTAGGATATTACCATTATTGCTTAGCCACGGCTCCGCAAACGAGTTGGTTTAAGTTGTTGTCCCTTCGCGATGAACTACGGTCTGTGCTTGATCCCTTTAGAGTAGGGAAGGGTATGTAGGCATCCGCAATGAGTTACAGCATTGCCGGTCCAGCACGTTGGACCCTTATACCATATAAGATTGGTAGCTCGACGCAAGAGATGATTGTGGCCAGACTTGATGAGGCAAGTTGCATTTCATTCCTTGGATGCTCATACTTCTTATCAAGGCGTTCGACTTAGGCATGTACCAATGGTGCATTGGGCATGGCCGCAGAAGTAAGCTACATCGATATGCAAGTTAGCGGAGCTTGCATAAGCCTAAGGAAAGTACGACATGAGTCCTGCAATGGCCTATGCGTAAGCCCAAGGCATGAATTTTGCCTTGACAAGACTCGGCAGTTTGACGGTTGGTCAGCTTCACTGAATTTCCTACGTTGAGGCAAAGCCAGTGATGCATGCAAGATGCATTGGTGAAAAGGCGGTGGTACCCAAATATACCTCAACCTAAAACTTTTACTACCTATAAGTCCTTTCTCCGAAAGTGATTGTTTATGGACTGAGTCGAGACAATACAACTAATCGGTTCATACTTCAAGTGATCGTCTATGGATATGAGATCGAAACAATACAACAACGAAGTATGTTACTTGATAAAAAGGTTCGGACTTAACCAAACACAATAAGATTCACTTATCAAGTAAATAAGAATTAACGTTTGTGTAATTTACTTTAATTATAATAAAACAATTATAATGCGGAAATATAAAGTAAATGACACAGCAAGATTTTGTTAACGAGGAAACCGCAAATGCAGAAAAATCCCGGGACCTTGTCCAGAATTGAATACTCTTAGGACTAAGCCGCTACAAAAAATTACACCTAACTTCGTATAGTTGAGACCAAGCAACTAAACCTATAGTTCACCTAGTTCCGTCTGTATTCCCACGCCTCCAACTTATAAATAAGTCACGTACTTGGAAAAATTCCTTTGGTTCGTATTCCAAACAGTAAAGGAACAACAAATATGTTTGGTATCAACTCTCTTCATCCAAGTGATATGAGTCAGACAAAGGCTCTTCTGTTTATCTTAACATAAACTCCTTCGTCAGGTCCTTAGATCTATCTTATGTTCAATTACCGAAGTAATCGTTTAAGATTAAGCCAACAGCACTATCAATCCAAAGAATTGTGTTGATGCCGATCTACTCAATTAATCAATCCAATCTATCACAAGGATAAACCGATTATTAATTGGATCCTGTTTTACGGAAACAAGTATTGTGCACACCAAAGATTATGAACCCACAAATCAGAAATCTTCAATATCTTCTTTGTCGTCAAATCTTCTTAGATATTCAATAATAACCTGCACACAATCACTTGAATCTCTTGTGATTAATCACGCACAGCACGAAGTCTGTTAACAATGAATTATCACAAGATCGTCTTTAGAACTAACAACAGTCTAAAGATCCCTATCGAAACTCTGAACTAGTTTGAGTGAATATTATATCAGAAGAGAAGATTCTCAAGCATAAACAAACTAGGTGCAATCAAAGTTCAACCACCGTTAGTCAATCAAATCAATGAAAACAAAAGATAAACGACAATTATCTAGTTTCCCACTAACGGTACACGGCAGAGCTTCTCAATCCCAAAGAAGACTTTAAACTGAGCATCCGTAAGAGATTTCGCCTAATTAGATTACTCTCCTCTCCGAATAGGCGGCTACACCAGTAACAACACAACAAAGAGGAAGCTTGTTGTTACGAAGGACTAGTTGGCTAGAAAGACAAACTTCAAGTATTATAGACAAGGAAGATTGGACACCAAGGAATTTCCAAAACCGAAAATATTCTCAAGATATTCATTAAAGCACAGATTCGGTTTTCATAATTCCTGGAAATGCTCTGTCCAAAAATAATGATCGAAATCTCTCGGAAAATCTCTAATTAGTAAATGCACATTACTAATTCTTATTTCCCTACAAAATGAAATTAATCACCTTAACTAAAAGATTCTTAACTTATTTATGTTTCGATCCCGGGATTCTCTTCCCTTAGCTATTAAGGAATAACTTTGAACAATTAAAGAGATAAACATTCACAACACGTGTTCAAAGTATGTAGACATCCTTAGTTTGTAAGTTCTCTTTCACACTTACAACCTTGAAACCGATTTGCCACACTTCCAAACAAGTTTAGAATTGGTTCATCTGACTTTCAAGAACTATGCGATTGATCAAATAACATTCAATCACAATCGTGGGCTAAACGGTTCTACCAAAACAAGTTTCGGTTCTACCTTCCATGTGAGTATTGTGCATAGTCACACTAGCTTTCCAAAATTCGGTTGACTAGGTACTAGGATCAGTTCCCCACATATATATGGTATCTAACTTATATGTGTTGCACATGTCCATAGGATCGTTCCCCTTTGCCTAAAAACGTGTTTCACATGTTCATAGGATTGGTTCCCCTTTGTGATGTACTGCACCTCTTACTAGGATCGGTTCTCCTTTCCCATATTTGGTCAGACATAAAATCACAAACCTGATCATACCATATCAGGTGATTACTTAAGATCAGTTTCACTAATAAAAGTCATACCAATACATAAGTCAGGCCTTTGTGAATTCTTATACCAAGAACATAAACAAGTCGTGAACGGTTATACTCAATCACACATATTAGTTGTTCATAAGATATGCAATGAATAACAAAAACAATAACACATGGCAATTTCCTTTTCGGTTCACAAACAAGTTTACGAACTTACTTCCTTAGAACACATGTAAAACATTATTCCCTAGGATGAAATCCTCACCTCATACCCATACATAATAACAATAGCATTCAAATGATTATGGTGATGTCTTATCTATAAAATTTAATGGTTAAGCAATAAACCTCGTATTGTATTCCTTAATACTATGTCTATCTAGAGTTCAAATATGCTTCGCAGTTTTCTTTTCAATATGCACGACTTGAAAGATACGTTAGGGAATGAAACAGTACAAGTCAAATATCACTAACCTCAAGTGGAAGGATGATTGTTGTCGTTGTAGCTCATTTCTTCTTCACATCTTCAAGTCTTCGCAATACTTGTAATGTCTCATTATCCTAATACTTTCAAGCTAACCTATACGAAGTTGACTCTAGTACATAATCAAGCGACTCTTAACATGAGTTTTGATTCACTAAAATATGACAACCAAACTTGACATACCAACGCTTGGTGGGTTCAAACGAGCAATGCTCTAACAATCTCCCCCTTTTTCAATTTTAGTGACAAAACTCTTACATCATATGGATAAATAAATTACAAGAATTCATTACACATACGCCTTATTCCCGATTCAACAGCACAGTAAACTGCTTACATTCAATCCTTGAAAATGTCGTTGTTAACATTATATTAACAAAGCAAATACTCTCCCTAAGGAAGATAGGTAGATATTCAATCCGCACATCTTTGTTATACCAATTCATATGACATGTTACTCCCCCTTAGTCTGTGCTTTCACTCTTTCGTTTAGATAAAATGTTTAAGCACCAATGTTCTTTTCCTTAGCGATACCAATCAATATAAAATTAATGACAGTATCACTTGTTTACTCCATATTTATCCCCCTTTTTGTCACAAAATGACAAAGAAACGAAAAAATAAAGGACAACACGAAAAGAATCTTACAAATCTCAAAAAAGACTTGCAATATGTAGAGTTAGGCACGAGGGTTCCACACATCATGTTCTGATAACCAATATCAAAACCGAAACTACAAGTAGTTTTGTTTTGATATGTTACTAAGGAAATAATTGTCGGAAACAATTTTTCCAATTTAGTTTAGCAAAACAAAAATCAACTAAACACCTTAGTCCCTTTGCTAAACCGATTGTTCAAAAACAACCGCTTAATTCGACAAGACCAAAATAAAGATAACTCTATTTTTCTCATCAGGTTCTAATTATCCACAAATTTAGACCTTTCAATTTTAAACAAGACAAGTACTAGGTTAGTAAACTAGCATTTCTTGTTAAGGCATTCGATTAGACTTGAATAACCGAAACCTCACTTCGATAAGTCTAACTAAGATCAGAATTAACTTAGTTTCTCTTATCCGGAATCGAATTGGACTAAATAACTCATCCCGTAATCCTTTTATTTCTTTAAGCCATAAATAATTCATACGAACCAACATAAATCAACTTGCATAATTATTCACCTCAACCGGAAGCAATTGAAACAACATAAGCATTAAAACACTGCAATTGCACCGGAATTTTGTAAGCCTAAACAATTGATACCACACAATAAAGCAAGATAATAATAGTTTTTTTTAACCGGAACCAATTGAATCACACACATCCATACACACATCATGGAATAAAACATCAATTGAACCGAAATTTTGTTAAGCAAAAGCAATAAATATATATGATATAAACCTTAGGCTTTTCTTAAACAGGAAAACAATTAACTAACAAGATTGTTACCTCAAATTTCGCATCCGCTTCATCATGTTGTCATTCTTATGAAAAAACAAAAGAATAACAACAACCAACCTTTACCAGAGAAAGGTTGAAAATCGATTTTAACCATTGCAAGCAAAAGTTGAAAACCGTCGAAACATATATGCTTTTATACTAAACCAAAACCGATTCAACATATTGTGACTTTTTCACATATTTTTTCTACCAGAACCCCTCATGATTCTTTGATAAAGCCTACCAACATGGGATAGAACTTAATCATGCTAAATCAAAAATTCACCCAAACCACAAGGGTTTATAATATTATGAGATCGAATATTAAGGTAGTGAAACTGAAATAAAACATCCCATAAACATACATAAGTTCTACAATACTTAAACATGCGAGGAAAAAAAATAGGTCTTACACACGTTATTCAATAATGTACATAATATTACATATTCAGTTTTGGACATTAGTCAGAGATGTCCAAATCAGTATCTTCTGCTTCTTCTTCAGAGGAGGTGTCTTTGTAACTGTTAGAGATAGCATTCAGAGCATAGGTAAGATCTGGATGTATTTCTGTTGCACGATCAGTCGGGTCGATAATGCAGTTTTTCTTCCTCTCTAGTTTTCTTCTGAGAGATTGAGGATCTCCTTCCATTCTGATAGGAGGAGGAGCATGGAAGACTTGTCCCCTCATTTGATTGAGTATTCTTTCTCCTAGTTTCTTTGGTACTTTCACTCTGGCGTTTGGCCACACAATTCCAAAGGAGCTGCATATTCTTGTGATCAAACGGGCAAACCCAGGAGTTCTTCTTCTACCTTTTCGGATAGTAATCATTTGTCTAATCATTAGACCACAGAAGTCAAAGTTTTTGACTCCATTGACAAGATGATATACAAGTTCAGCATCTCTAGTCCACTTGGTTTTATGCATGTTACTAGGACACAAATTTTCAGTAGCAAGTTTTCCAAATACTTTTAGATGAAATTCAACATTGTGAAGGAGTAATGAATTACCTGTCCATACTCCTCCAATTTTCGATGAAATAATATCATTCTTAACTCTAAACCTTTCATCCGAACATGGTAAGAAGGTATTCATGTAAGGATAGAGAATTGGTTATGAAATTACTTGTTTGTTGACTTCAAACGATGTTGTACCGATCATAGTACGAAAACTGCAACCTTCAAAATTCATCTCATGCATACTAGCAAAGAAAAGTTTGACAAGGTCCGGTGTTGCCCTAAAGGAACTTTCATGAATGATACCCCATTTACGTTGGTTCACAAAGTTCACATAATGTTTTTCCGAAGCATCAACAAACAACATTTCCATGATGGGTTCTTTGATCGAACCGAATTTCCTAGCACACTCATCATTCACAAAATAGTTTTGAGAACTAACATCATAAACTAGGCTAGGCATATTTTCATGATTGATGTTCAAAGTGGAATAAAGCATGGAGTTACTATTTGAGCCTTCTCCTCTAACAAAATTTCTACTTCTTCCAGTTCTATTCTCCATTGAATCAACAAGCAAAGTAAAGAACCGCTTACAATTGATATGACTTGTTGAGTATTGAATCTTCTTCCTTGGGATGAAATCGACCGAATTAAGAACGACCCTTGTTTCCTTTTGAGTTGAGGAGTGGATTGAATTACGTTTCACCCTTTGAATCAAACATGCAAAAATTAGAAGAAGAGAGATTTCGAACCCTCTTGAACTGTCGGGGTTCTTTTGGAACCGAAGAAGGTAGAAAAAGAAGAGAGAATATCCTTCTTTATTTTTATCACCAAACCCATATTGTATTTGGATATGGATCCGGATTCGAAAATGGATAAACCATGGATACGGAAACATTGTCATGTGTAACCGATCAAGGTTTTTTTGACAAATATCAAAATGTTCAACCCGTGAGAAAATTAGGTTTGAATTGACATTTTCGATCAATTTTGATTCATTTGTTTTGGATAACTCAAAACAAAATTTTTTAGATTCATTATTGATGTCTATCACAACATCATCTTCAAGAACTAACTCTTTAGAAGAATGATCAGAATCATCATTATGATAGATTTCAGATTCTTCGGAGGTGTAGTTCATTAAATACTCATGAATGACTTGGTTTCCTTTAGAATTATCAGTTCTTTTGGAGATTTATAATTCCATGAGAAATTCATCAACCTCATTTTGAACCCCACTACTGTCCTCAAGGATCTTGAGAGTCTTAGCCAGAGACTCATCTTCCTTCTCTTCATATATCTTAATCTCATTTTTTAAATCAGAGAGTTGTTTTTCCATTTTTGCAAATTCTGACAGTTTTCTGTTGATTTTGCATGAAGCAACCTCTGTGAGACTAAGGTATAATCGACATTCATCGAATTCCAAATTTATTTGGATCTAAAAGATTCCACAATTTGGTTGTCAGACAACTTGGAGTAATCAATTCCTGCTAACACGTTAACTGAACCATCCATTAAATTCTTTTTCTTATACGTTGGATCGCACCAAACACAGATTGTTAGATCTTTTCGTGTTTGCCTGCTCTGATACCAATTAAAAAGGGTAGGGTACCCAAATATACCTCAAGCTAAAACTTTTCCTACCTATAAGTCCTTTCTCCGAAAGTGATTGTCTGGACTGAGTTGAGACAATACAACTAATCGGTTCACACTTCGTGTGATCGTCTATGGATACGAGATCGAGACAATACAACAACGAAGTATGTTACTTGATAAAAAGGTTCGGACTTAACCAAACACAATAGGATTCACTTATCAAGTAAGTAGGAATTAACGTTTGTTCAATTTACTTTAATTATAATAAAACAATTATAATGCGGAAATATAAAGTAAATGACACAGCAAGATTTTGTTAACGAGGAAACCGCAAATGCAGAAAAATCCCGGGACCTTGTCCAGAATTGAATAATTTTAGGATTAAGCCGCTACACAAAATTACACCTAACTTCGTATAGTTGAGACCAAGCAGCTAAACCTATAGTTCACCTAGTTCCGTCTGTATTCCCACGCCTCCAATTTATAATTAAGTCACGTACTTGGAACAATTCCTTTGGTTTGTATTCCAAACAGTAAAGGAACAACAAATCTGTTTGGTATCAACTCTCTTCAACCAAGTGATATGAGTCGGACAAAGGCTCTTCTGTTTATCTTAACATAAACTCCTTCGTCAGGTCCTTATATCTATCTTATGTTCAATTACCGAAGTAATCGTTTAAGATTAATCTAACAACACTATTAATCTAAAAAATTGTGTTGATGCCGATCTACTCAATTAATCAATCCAACTATCACAAGGATAAACCGATTATTAATTGGATCCTCTTTTACCGAAACAAGAATTGTGCACACCAAAGATTATGAACCCACAAATCAAAAATCTTCAATATCTTCTTCGTCTTCAAATCTTCTTAGATCTTCAATAATAACCTGCACACAATCACTTGAATATCTTGTGATCAATCACGCACAGAATAGAGTCTGTTAACAATGGATTATCACAAGATCGTCTTTAGAACTAACAACAGTCTAAAGATCCCTGTCGAAACTCTGAACTAGTTTGAGTGAATCTTATATCATAATAGAAGATTCTCAAGCATAAACAAACTAGGTGCAATCAAAGTTCAACCACCGTTAGTCAATCAAATCAATGAAAACAAAAGATAAATGGTAATTATCTAGTTTCCCACCAACCGTACACGGTAAAGCTTCTCAATCCCAAAGAAGACTTTAAACTACGCGGTCGTAAGAGATTTCGCCTAATTAGGTTACTCTCCTCTCCAAATAGGCGGCTACACCAGTAACAACACAACAAAGTGGAAGCTAGTTGTTACGAAGGATTAGTTTTCTAAAAAGGAAAACTTCAAGTATTTATAGACAAGGAAATTTGGACACCAAGGAATTTCCAAAACCAAAAATATTCTCAAGATATTCATTAAAGTACAAATTCAATTTTCATATTTCCTGAAAATGCTCTGTCCAAAAATAATGATCGAAATCTCTCGGAAAATCTCTAATTAGTAAATGCACATTACTAATTATTATTTCCCTACAAAATGAAATTAATCACCTTAATTAAAAGATTCTTAACTTATTTATGTTTTGATCCTGGGATTCTCTTCCCTTAGATATTAAGGAATAACTTTGAACAATTAAAGAAATAAACATTCACAACATGTGTTCAAAGTATGTCGACATCTTCAGTTTGTAAGTTCTCTTTCACACTTACAACCTTGAAACCGATTTGCCACACTTCCAAACAAGTTTAGAATTGGTTCATCTGACTTTCAAGAACTATGCGATTGATCAAATAACATTCAATCACAATCATGGGTTAAACGGTTCTACCAAAACAATTTTCGGTTCCACCTTCCATTTGAGAATTGTGCATAGTCACATTAGCTTTCCAAAATTCGGTTGACTAGGTAATAGGATCGGCTCCCCATATATATATATGGTATCTAACTTATATGTGTTGCACATGTCCATAGGATCGATTCCCCTTTGCCTAAAAACGTGTTGCACATGTTCATAGGATCGGTTCCCCTTTCTGCTATAAACCTTGTTGCACCTCATACAAGGATCGGTTCCCCTTTATGATGTACTGCACCTCTTACTAGGATCGGTTCCCCTTTCCCATATTTGGTCAGACATAAAATCACAAACCCGATCATACCATCTCAGGTGATTACTTAAGATCGGTTTCACTAATAAAAGTCATACCAATACATAAGTCAGGCCTTTGTGAATAGTTCTACCAAGAACACAAACAAGTCGTGAACGGTTATACTCAATCACACATATTGGTTGTTCATAAGATATGTAATGAATAACAAAACCAATAACGCGTGGCAATTTCCTTTTCGGTTCACAAACAAGTTTATGAACTTACTTCCTTAGAATGCATGCAAAACATTGTTCCTTAGGATGAAATCCTCACCTCATAACCATACATAATCACAATAACATTCAAATGATTATGGCGATGTCTTATCCACAAAGTTTAATGGTTAAGCAATAAACCTCGTATTGTATTCCTTAATACTATGTCTATCTAGAGTTCAAATATGCTTCTTAGTTTTGTTTTCAATATGCACGACTTGAAATATACGTTAGGGAATGAAACAATTCAAGTCAAATATCACTAATCTTAAGTGGAAGGATGTTTGTTTTCGTTGTATCTCCTTGCTTCTTCACATCTTCAAGTCTTCGCAATACTTGTAATGTCTCATTATCCTAATACTTTCAAGCTAACCTATACGAAGTTGAATCTAGTACATAATCAAGCGACTCTTAACATGAGTTTTGATTCACTGAAATATGACAACCAAACTTGACATTCCAATGCTTGGTGGGTTCAACCGAGCAATGCTCTAACAATTGGCCATATGGCCTTATACCCTTAAGCGGACAAGGGTGAGCTTGGAACGGTGTGGAAGCTAAGTTAGTCGCATCATGCTCCACGAGCATGCTTGCAAAGGCAGATGAACGTACATTTCCCTAGCTTTAAGACCCGGATTGTAGCATAATCACGACGCATCGGGGAGATGACGGCCTGCGGAGCAACGCGCCAAAGGAGTAATTTCCCGGTCCGTCACAAGGAAAGTTCAAGATGTCAACATTGTAAGTAATTTGAACATGTGTGTAAATCTTAGCCTTTATTGTTCAAATATATTCCTTGATACTCAAGGTGAGATCCCGAACCGAAATGTTTGAGAATATTTGTTAAGATTTTTGAATGTATATGTTTTATTTTTCCAGCAAGTACAACATATCTCTGGAAGCTATATTACTAAAATATACTTGTATACCAACTAATATTGAGTTGTTATCCATGAGGGTTTTCAGAATTACAGTTAGATATTGGTTGAAATTAGACAAAACGGAAAATTGGTGTTTATTGCATATCTTGAGAATATTTTCGATTATGGAAATTCTTTGGTGTCAAAACTACCTTGGTCTATAAATAGTAAAGTTTGTTTTTCTTACAAACTTTATCTTGAGGCAGGCACTTTATTTTGTAGTCACTGCTTTAGCCGACTAATAGTGTTACTTGTAATACTGTATTGGAGAGAAGAGTAACCTGACTAGACGAAATCCTTTACGTCCACTAGTTTAAAGACTTATGTGGGACCAAGAAGCGTCTAGATATTACGGTTGGTGGGAAACTAGAATTTACATTATTATTTTAGATTTTTATTATTTATTTGATTGACTAACGGTGGTTGAACCTTGATTGCACCTAGTTTATTTATTTTGAGAACCTTCTTTTATGATATACGATCACTAAAACTAGACCAAGGATCGACATAAATCAGATTTGATGATAGTCTTGTGATCATCCATTGTTAAAAGACTCCATTCTGGGGATGATCGATCACAAGGGAATAAAGTTTGTTTGTGCAGGTACTTTAAAGACATTGAAATTTTGAAGACAAAAAGATTTATTATTGGTTTCACATCATTGTGATTTACTTCCTGCACACACTTGATCGGTTGGGATCCAACTAGACTTTGTTTATCTTTGATAAACATCTTATTTGCTAATCGTGTTAGATCAGAAAACTATCATTTGGTGGTATTCTTCAGTATTCAAATATGATAGCTTGTATATCTAAAGCTGGTTATCTTAATAATTTATATCTTGGTATATCTTACAAAATAAAAAAGTTTATTATATTAAATGGCAAAGCCTTTGTTGAACTAAACTATAATCTCTGATTTACTTTTTGAGATTGAAAGAGTAGTTACCGAAAATATTAGTCTTTTACTATTTCGGAAGACGATTCAAAGAAGTTGAGTGCTTGAAGTCTTCACAACGGTTGTAACAACTTAGGATAGTTGACTCTATCTTAGGTTTCGTGTGCATTGGTGTAGATAGTGAAATTTGGATAAGGGGAAAAAGTGTCATTTCAAGACCATATGAAAAAATCAACTCTCACGGGAGAGATTAAGCCCTTGGCCCTCAAGGCATCCATAGCCACGATTTCTAGTATACAAACACTGCTGGTCATGATGTCGTGATTCCTAGCGCACATCCTCGCGAGATATTGCTGGTCACGTAGATTCTATACAGCGTAAAACGTCCCCGGAAGACTTATGAACTAGAATAACCACAATTCTAGCATGTATTCGCGAGACGCTGCTGATTGTGATGCCATGATTCCTAGAAAACATCCTCGCGGGATATTGCTGATTATGTAGGCTCTGTAGATGCGTAAAAACTTCCCAGACGGACTTATGACCCAAAGCAGAGACATACATGTCTCCTATAAGCACGACTCACCATATTTGAGATCAAGGACTGATTCCTAGCACATCATCGCGATATAACTGGTCATGTATACTCTAGGCTCTGAGTACTCGACTTACTGAGGCTTCAGAATAATTCCTAGGACATACACGCGAGATACGCTGGTAATTCTGCCTCCGGGCCCTTTCGACAGACTCCTAGAACATCCTTTCAAGATACACTAGTCATGTCATCCCCATTATACATATACAATTGACTCCTAGAACATCTATGCAAGATATGCTGGTCAAATACAAGTGAGCCGAAGTCTCTTAGAGACATTATTCGGCCTCCAAGCCTTCTTTTCTCTCCGAAACATGTCTCAGCTGACTTCGGAGAGATTCCATCGCCTTAGCAAAGTCTCGAACAAACTCTATCACGTCGGCCAAATATCAGACGGCCTCAAACCCGTCGGCCAAGTATCAGATGGCCTAAAAGCCGTCGGCCAAATGTCAAACGACCTCAAACCCGTCGCCTAAACCTTCGACATCCCCAGTCGCGTCAGCCAAACCTCAGATGGCCTCATCCAAACTGAGCCATCTTGTCTGAAGAGTTTTATACCTGTATAAAACTCATGAAATGCCTCACCTAGGGCTTAAGCCTATTTCTTAGCTTTTCAAACGCACTCACGACTAGTAAATTGAGTCTGAACTGTACATGTCTATCCAAAAACGTGGAAAATATCTCCTGATCTCCGCATGCTCAACAAAGGTACTCACAACTAATAATACAGTCTCCATGTGACATATGTGACCGACCATGGAGAAAGGAAGTTCAAAATCAGCTTCTCTCACCCTCTACACACGATTTACGAGGCATTTCATGTCTTTTCACGTGACTCATCGTAGTCATTCTCACGTATCAGATAATATCATCTCTTTATCTTGGCCAACTCGGCTAAAGAGAATATTTCTCTCTCAACACATCATCACAAAGGATGACCCAGCTTCACACAAATGGGGGGATATTAATCAGGGGTTTCTGTCTGGTGGTCTACGACACGTGTGAGAAATATCCTGCCCATTTCTCGCCACATAAGAGAGTAAAGTCGGTGGAATAATGAGATAAACTAGTTTATATCTATATATTCTTGAAGAGAGATGAGAGAATTGCTCTGTATGATAAGCAATCCCTATCTTCATCGACCTGATATTAGAGAATTCAACTATAAATAAGTCCTCTATTTCTCCAAGCGAATACACAACTAACTCATAAACTCTCAGAGAAATTATTCTTCAAACCCTAGAATTCTCTGATATCTCTCTTCATTTGCTTCCCTCCCTAAGACCAGCTCTAACCTCTCCTGTGACTGAAGCATCCTTTGAACGACCATTGTTCGTGGTTTAGGCGAAGACTGTTTGTGCTCAACCTCCCGTAACTTACTTTCAGAAGCCCTATAGGATCCCACTTTAGCCTATCACTAATTTTAGGTAACTATAATTGGCTAGATTGGTTGTAGGCGCAGGGATACTGAGGAAGCTAGGTAATTATGGATAATTTACTGGACTCAACTATACGAAGTTGTTAGTGGTCTTTGTATAGCGACTTAATTCTGAGAGTACTCAAAACTGGACTAGGTCCCAAGGTTTTTATGCATTTGCGGTTTCCTCGTTTAAAAAAATCTTGTTGTCTTCTTTACTTTGGTTTCCGCATTATAATTATTGTTTAGTTATAATTAAAGTAATCACACTTGTATGTTAATCCAAACACTTGGGTTAATCCTTATAAATAAGATTCGGTTACATACTTATAATATATTCCAAGTGTATAACTTGTTGTCGCCATCTTCTTGACAGTGTCTATATGTATTAGTTTACACAAGGTATCAAACTTATAGGTTGATGTCGAAAAGATTGTGGTGTACTTGGTACCCTCGTCATCTCAAATATGTTGCAGCTGAATCCGGTGAAGCTATCAAATAAATATTTAGGTGTACCTTTATTACTAAATAGGTCTAAAACTTTGAGCTTCCAACTCTTTATTTTTAGAATTTAGCACAAGCTAAATGGTTGGATTGAACAGTTCAATTCTCACACAAGAAGGGCCATTCAGATACAAGTTGCCTTAAAGTTAGTCGCAATGTATCAAATATCTTGCTTTCCTTTGCCTGTTTATGTTTTACAACAATTAAACTCTCATTCAAATACGTTATTGGTGGGGACATCAACCGAACAATAAAGGATTTAACCCAAAATCTTGGCGAAACTTAGGTCTAGGCGTTAAAAACCTTAGGAAATTTATTTTATCACTTTTAACCAGAATGACATGGCACAATCTCAATAACCCTAAAGCTATGTGGGTAAGGGTTTTAAAATCCAAATATTTTGCAAAACACTCCCTTTTACATTCTAAGCCAAGAAAGTCAAGTATCCAGATTTGGAAGGGAATTGACTCCATCAGGTAATTTTTCTACAAAATCTGCATATAAAGGTCCAATACAAAACGAATCTGATGTTACTCCACAACAACAAAAAATATGATTGAGATTATATGGCATGTGAATATTTTACCTAACTTTAAGGTTCTTAAGTGGAAGTGTTTACACAACATGCTGCCTTTAAAATCTCATTTGTTTTTCTAGATATTGTATCTGATGATATATGTCCTTTATGTGGAATGACGGCTGAACATTTTGATCATTTATTTTTGCATTGTGATTTTTCCAGAGTCATTTGTTTTGGATTCTTCCCTCAAGTTCTGTTTGTTCTATCTAATTTAATACTCTCTCATGATTGTATGTTTAGTTGGTTGATACTAAAGCATCTCATGAAATGAGTGTTACTCAAAAATTGTATGTGATTGTTCTCTGGCAGATTTTGAAGGCCATATGGAAGGATAGCCTTGAAAATTTGAATCAAAGTCCTACTGTTGTTATTCATGACATCAAATTGCAGTTAGATTCTTTGAATCAAACTCAAGGAATGTACAAAAAGCTTACTCACACCATTCTTCCGTCAGTTATCAGTGCGCATAATTTCCATTTGAATACTAAGGTGCTGGATTTGTATCATATAGTTTATATTAATGTCTCGGTTATATGATTGCAGGATTTGGAATCACCTGGTTTAAGCTAAATGAAGATTTTGGAGAAGCCAAATACTAGACCATCGATATAGATTCTACAATCGAACCAGAGACAATGGCCTTACTAGAAGCTGTTATTTAGGCTTGCAGCAAAAGCTAAACAAATTTTTGTTTATCTCTGATAATTTCCCTCTTGTTAGAGCGGATAACGGTGTTTACTAATCCATGGACTAAGTATTCCATTGTAAATGACTGTAACAACTCTATGTATATATGTAAAAAAGCAATAGAAATCGTGCGGAGGATGCTTTAGCATATATCGGTTACTTTCATAAAACAAAAAAACAAAAAAAACATAAAAAAAGAAAAGAAATAGGAGAGGCATCTTACTAGAATTTAACATAAAGATGAAGTGCACATTCACACGACATTGACATAAATACAAAATATGGTCATTTGGCATTGATTAAAGTCAGAATTTAAAAGAGAATTTGCAAATTACCATTTTTGTTGATTCTATGGGATGAAGATCAAACAACCAATCAAACTTGTTTTTCCCCATTGATTCGCTCAAGATTTTCTGCGATTTGGGAAACACAATCTGTTTTTTTTCCTTGTATTCAACCAAGACGCAGTAGTGGCTGTAGTTTCTGAAATTCCTTTTTTCATTCCTCCACCATCTCTGCCAAAGCCTTTCCCTCACCCAATGGAGTATCATCCACCTTGTTGTCTGCCTGAAACAACAATACTCACTCTACTGAAACACTCTAACATACCTGAACAACAACAAGAGAAGATGTATATAAAACTACACCATTCCCCAATAGAAAGTTCGAATTCAAACATAAACAAAGGAAAAGATAAAAGAGAAACTTTACATCAAGATTCATCTCAATCTTTCTTCACTACCAAATCCACTTCGAGTTCTGATCTTCCCCTTTTAAACAAATCCCATACCTCTCCAAAACCTTTTCAAAAGCAATTTTCAGATAATCATCATCAGAAAAGTAAAAATCAAACAACCACTTCAAAACCTTCAACCAACAAAAACCATCTGGCAGTCCTACTTAAACAACATAAAGAAGTTGAAACACCAATTTTTTCAACTGACGGCAAGGATGCAGATCTCATGCAGGAACACAATGAACATTGCGTAGCGGTCAAGGTCATAAGAGTAAATTCGTAGTTTTGTGCTCTCAAACAAACCCTAAACAGAAGATGGTTCTCATTTCGTTTTAACCATATGGAGACAAGTTCAACCCATCAAGTCTTTAAAGTGGCGATGATGTATAAAGAAGATAAGATCCACATCCTCATCAATCATCCATGGATAGATAGCAGGAAACCAAGTCATCCTGGTAGAAGACTGGAATACTTTTGAGGATAAACCTAGTATCTGTTTTAAGTTTGCACCATTATGGATGCAACTACTCAACCTTCCTGGGTTTTTTGCTGATGAAAAAACGATATATGAACTAATAGAAAACTCAGAAACTGGAACACTCCTGCAACTGGACTTATCCATATCACCACCAAGAGCTTATATCATGGTGGACCTGTCCAAACCCTTTATGCCGGGTGTTATGTTTAATATTAGTAAAGGAGTTTGGATTCAATTCGCATATGATAATATCTCATTACTGTATTTTTTTGTGGTTTCCCAAGTCAAGTTTTTAACGATTGCACAAGCTTCCTTGGTTTGGAACAAGCTCAGAGGAATAACAAGTTCACAAACTATCCATATGGGATATTAAACTCAAAACTCAAGGAAACCATAACGAAGTCACGGGGGATATCCAACATGCAACAACTCAACAACCCAAACTTTCAGATAGGGGAGGCATTAAAAAATGGCTTAGACTTCAGAACCAACAGGTTAATCAAGACCAGCACCAACACCATCACCAACAGGCGGAGCAACCATCGGGAAATTTCAGACAGACAAACACAACAGAAATAGGGTTTCATATCCAACTCACAACATCTCAGTACCAACTCACCTGTCCGAGGAAATGACTCATTGAGGGTTATATTGGAACTCAGTTAAAGAGCAAAACAGGACTGACAAAGCAGCTACAACAAGCCAGCAAACACAGTCACAAAAACAGAACACTAAAGAGCGTGCCCATGCAACCGCTTCACCGGGTGCAGACCCTGTCAGGAATGTTGAAGGCAATCATTTAGTGGTGGAACCTCAACAGGACACATCAGCAACTCCATATCAGCACCCTGTCAGCTTCACCACCCATGTGGCAAAACACATCACTGCAAAACATGAGCCACCTCACCACTCTATCAAAGGGAAAGGAAAAGCAATACCAACTGAAATTGGGTCAGAATAGTCCCCCCAAGAAGCCCACAAAACGACCAGCTCATCTGCAGCCCAATCTTCGGTTTCGGGTTTGAATCCGAACCCGATCGCACGCCCAAAACCAGGTTTCAATAGGATGAGAGATTTTTTGACTCCAGATTACACAGAAATTCTAATCAACTTCTTGCAGCGCAGTAATGCAAAGGTAAATCTTTTGGTGCATAACATCAATGGGAAACCAGAGGTAATTGTTACATACAATACCAAGCCGGAGGAAATACAACAACCACTAAGGATACTAAGGACGTACAAGAGGAGAACTGTCAGACACCTTTCCAAGCTACCACCTCACTTGGCTATCCCAAATACTTCAGACTTCGCGGCCCAACAACTATCATCGAAGGCATGGCGAGATGTATCAATTGCGGATCTCGAAAAACATGTTGAGAGAACAATAAACCCAACTTTTGAGATTCCAACCCCAAGAATCAGAAAGACGAGAAGTTGCAGGACACTATCACATGTCCACATGACAACACCAAAAGCTAGTCCCATTAAAGAAAGTTTATGCATCACTACCTCCACCAAAGATAACAAGAACACCAACAAGAGAGACGCAAAACCTGTCTAGAAGCTTTCCGTGGATGAAGAGATTGCAGTAGCAGAGTCTTTAAATGCCTTGCGATATGTTGGCTTACATTAACACTCGCCCCATCCATGAGTTACTTGGCTTGGAATTTCCAAGAAAATTATAATTCCTTGACAGTTTCCAAACTGCGTGAGTACACACGCAGGTTCAAACTAAATTTGTTTTTTTTATCTGAAACTATTGCTACTACTACTCATATGTTTTTTTTACAAACTACTATAGGTTTTCATAGTTCATATTCTTTACATTGTATCAGACATAGAGGTGGCCTCTGCTTGATGTGTACATCCCACCACGATGTCTCTGTTCTAGTAGCTAATCAAAATATTTTGCTTGCTTACATCCACTCACCTCACCCTCAACCAACACAACCACGGTTCTTCACTGGAATTTGTGGGTCCCCACAACCAGCAGCGAGATGGGAATTATGGAGAAACTTCGACAACATTGCTATAATACCAAACATCCGATGGCTACTCATGGGAGATTTTAATGAAGTAGTTGCACAACATGAAAAAATTAGGCGGGAGGCCGGTGACAAACAACCAAGTCAAACATTTCAACAACTTCATTAACAAGTTGGCTCTTATTGATCTATGTTTCCAAGGGGCTCAATACACTTGGACAAACATACAACTAGATGCTTCTTTTATCATGGAAAGATTTGATAAAGGATTAGAAAATCAACAATGGCCGGACTCGCACCCGCAGGATGTGATCCGATATCTTTCAAGAATTGGATCAGACCACACACCATTGCTACTACAAGAAAAACCCATATCAACAAACAAATTCAACTGTTTTCCGCATGAAGCATTTGTGGTTCTTCCACCCCTAAATGAGAGAAGTGGTCCTCACTGCACGACAACAACATAATGACCAGGATTTGGCTCGTAACCTACAACTCAAAATGAAGGAGACTGCAACAGCGTTAAAAACCTGGCACAAATCCACCTTTGGCCACTTACCAGACCTGCTAAAGGAAGCTGAATTCCAAATACAGCTGGCGCAATCCAAATGTGCCACGTCCTAGGGTACAAAACTACTATTCTGGCTACAACACGGAAAAGAGACAAGGGACTGACATCTCATGCTACAACATTGTCACGACATGTATTGGAAACTACGAGCCAAAATAGATTGGTTAAATAATGGAGACATGAATACCAAACTTTTTCCACACGAAGGCGACCATCAATCGAAGAATCAACCACATTCATCAGCTACAAGATGAAAATGATCGGTGGGTGAGAAACCAGAGGCAAATAGCATATGATGTTGAATCATTTTGAACAACAACACAATGCAGGCCCGACAGTGATTGATATAGAACTATTCAACAATTTTGCACCTAGAATCACAAATATTCAAAGCATGGCACTGACTAGACAAACAAACTGATGAGGAAATTCACATAGACCTTCTCAGCAATAGGTCAGAAAAAGCACCAGGTCCAGACGGATATACAAGTAAGTTTTTCAAAATTTACTGGCATACAACAAGCCCACAAATTTTTGAGCTAGTGCACCAAGTTTTTGAAAATACTGAGTTGGAAACTCCTTTCAACTACACCAACACCAATTTGATTCTTAAATCAGAACACCCTAGCAAACCAAAGGATTTTAGACCAATCGTACTTTGTAATGTAGTTTACAAAATCATATCAAAGCTACTAGTCAATCAACTAATACCATTACTACAATACATGATAAGTCCATACCAGAGTGCATTCATACCAAACAAAGCCATACATGATAACATAGCCATTGCAACAGAGATATTCCATTACATTACAACCTCAAACCCAACCAAAAATCCCAAAATTGCCTTAAAACTCGACATACATAAGGCATATGATAGTCCTGATTGGGGTTTTGTGAGACAAGCACTATGTTCTATGGGATTTCCAAGAAAATTCATTGAATATGTCATGGTATGTATAACTTTCGTAACTACGCTGTTAATGTGAATGGCACACAGCAGGGACTCATCCAACCAAAGAAGGGGTTGAGCCAGGGCGACCCTTTTTAACCTTATATCTTCATTCTTTGTGAAGAGATTTATCCTCTAATCTGGCAAAGCTGGAGCATCAAGGGAAACTGAAAGGCTTAAGCATTTCAATAAAAACACAATCGATACTCCACCTGATGTATGCTGACGACCTTCTAATAACCTGCTCAACTGACCAAAAAACCTGTGACAACCTCAATAACATTTTACACTACTACTCAACTTCTGCAGGACAGACAATAAACACACAGAAATCAATCATTATCCACCATCCAAAAATACCAAATACAGTTACAGACTGGCTTGCAAACACTTTCCACATACCCACCAACATATCTAGGAGTGCCATTCAAACAAGGGAGGAATTCGTCACCTATTTTTGCTCAGCTTATGCAAAGACTAGTGAGGAAAGCAAAGGGTTGGATGGTAAAATGTCTCAATCAGGCAGGAAGATGGATGCTCATCAACTCATCCCTAATCTCGAAAACAAATCATGTAATGAAGACTCGGTTACTACCAGCTCAGGTCCACAAGAAAATAAATAAGATTGCTCGATTTTTTTCTGGGGACATGACAAGAGAACGAGGAAGATACACGTGATCGAAAAAGAAAAACTCAATCTCCCCATCAGACAAGGAGGCTTTGGGATCAGGGATGCATGGAAGCACAACTTCGCCGTACTAGGAAAGAGTGTCCCGCAGATACATGGACAGCCAGATACAATCTGCAACACCATGTATCAGACAAAATATCTACAAAATCAACAAGTTCTCCCAATAATGCCAAAGCCACTGAGTGGGGCAAGCTTAACATGGAAAAATATTCACAGAGTGGCATCTTTTGTACATGATAATTATTCCATTCAGATTGAAGATGGAAACTCAACAAGAGTGAACGATAAATGGATTCTAATGCAGGAAAACACTACAATACCGGGAGACAACGACAATAACTTAGTCAGTTTTCTATTTGACCCTCACTCCTTTAATCGGAACGTTGAACTTCTTAACCAAATATATACCCCAGCCATCTCCAATGCAGTTAGAAGTATCCACATCCCAGAACCCTCGATCTCAGACAAACCAATTTGGTCTCATTCCAAAAATGGACATTACACAACAAAACGTGGGTCAGAAGTATTAACAAAAATTCAGACTCTGAATAACACAAATACCCGACACCAAGGTACAACCAATATTAATGCCCAATTGTATAGGAAAATTTGGCAAGCAAATTGTCCCCAAGAAATTCGACTTTTCATGTGGAAAGTCAGTCGCAAAGGACTGCCAGCCTTTGAGACATTGCATGTAATGAACATTACCAACACAAATATGTGTTTTGCAACCAACAAGTGAAATCAAATCAACATTTCTTGTTCGAATGTGAAGTGGCAAAACAAACTTGGACAATCCTATGCTCATATTTGAATGGAAGCAACAATACTCACAACCTTTATAACCAACTCAATATACCGGCACACCCAATTCCTAGCATGACCTATCAACATGCCCAACAACAACAACATGCGGCAAACACCAGACAACATCAACAGAGGAGCCACGAGAACTCGAGAACAGCAACATCATTGTTCAGGATACCATGAGACTTTAAGGAATTTTTGATGCTAGCAGATAGGAAAGAAGCATTCATAATTTGCTGCTACTGTCTCTGGAATATTTGGAATCCATAACCGCAAAGGTATACAACAAAAAAATCCATACTTCACAACAAATTTTATAGATAACATTAATTTTGAGTCAACAATACAAATGGGCAATCAAGCACAACCTACAAAACTGCCAGAATCATGACAACAACACACCAGTCATACGACTCAACATAATACGAGGATAATTTGGGTGAAATGGATTCCACCACCTCAAGATTGGCTGAAAATCAACATAGATGGCGCAAGCAAAGGCCAAACCGGGGAGCCTACAAAGGTGGCAGGAGCAGGCTGGATACGTAGAGATACACAAGAAAGAGTGGTGTTGGCCATGGCAGCACCCATTGGAATCACTACGGAAATGGTAGCGGAAACTTGAGCCTTCCTATTGGCCACAAAATGGCGCAGCTCAGGGATGAACAAAAATCATCTTCGAAACTGACTCAACCACTTTGGTACAACTTCTGAAGGAAGATTACCATTTGTTCGCCTTGGATCATTCAAAACATGTTAATAGAGATAAAAACCAATTTGTACTAGATACAACAATTCATAATCATACATGCATACAGAGAGGTGAATCAGGCAGTATATGGTTTGTCAAACTTCGCGACACAACAACAATTACAAATAGGGAGTAATATTCACACATGCATATGGGACTATATATGTCAAGACTTCCTAAATATAATTGTATCAAATTATTCAACGTGGCGGTGCTACCCCAGATATATACTCCCTCCGTACCTATTATATAAGTTGAGGGACTAAAATCTCGAATATTAAGGAATTGCTTTGGTTTCATAATTTTGCCAAGTTCTTTCCTAATTTACCCCGTGTATCATTCCCAAAACGAATTCTTAGATTAAAAAGATATTTAAGGTAATTAGATCCCCATTAATTGAAAACAGGTGTAAATATTCTCTCCATGGGTAAATATCGGGCTAATAATGTTCAAAGATGGGATGTTCGTCTTCTCTCCATGAGAAAAAAAGGAAAGCCTTTAATGAAAGAAGGAGAAACCATAAAAAAGAAGATGCATGCTAAACCATTACTCTGCGTTATTTTTTGTAGCCTATAAAACCATCTTCTTTTGGTGGTGGATTAATATCAATATTCATTTCTGATTTTCTTTTTACTTTTGAAATTTCTTCAGCCCGAAAAAGAGCTCTAGCAATAGAGTAAAGACTATCCATCTCCTTCTGATTCTCTTCATTAATGGAAAATTATCCAGCTTGTAAAATGTTCCTAACAATAGTGTCAAGAAGCTGCATCTCCTTATGAGTCTCTTCATCCATGGAGTATTACTGTACATATAATGAAGATGGAAGATAGAATATATAGAGAAACATATTCATTGGTAGGAGTAGATTTGTAAGAAAAAGGAAAAACATTCTCAATGTGAGAATTAATGAGTATAAGGAACATGGAGTTATTAGAGAGAGTTTTCACAAACTGATAACGAGAACAATCAATGGCAGTGTATGATACCCAAGCAAATAAATAGGGGTAGTAGAAGTAAAAAAACGTTTGGAAACTTGGACTCCGCCTATATATTGGTATAGGGAAAAATGAGAATTCCGCCTATATAATAGGTACGGAGGGAGTACTAGTTTATTTATTTATTTATTTTTTTGCTCGGTAAAAAGATTATATATATTAAGAAGGAAGGTTACATACATATCTGCAGAGCAGACAAACCACCAGGCACAGAGAAACAACAACATAGAAATGGAAAACCCAAAAACAGGAAAAGAACAAAACCAGCTAAGGAGGGTCAAACAACGGGACTCCAGTTCGCAATTACATCATGGAGGTGAAGAGAAGAAAAAGTAGGCGAAGCAGCAGCCCAATGGAAAGAATTAATCTTATAGTCAACTATACAGCTTCTACATATCTCTTCTCACATTCGAGACATCTCTGATTCCTTTCGATCCAAACATTCCAACAAATGTTGATTCGTTTCCTGATTTCTTTATATTCCGCAGAAGCGGAGTAGGTGCTCTAGTTCTTGAGAACATCCATTATCGACGAGCGAGTAGGCAAACTAAGATTAGATTGAGAAAAGAAATACACCCATACTTGTTTTGTGAAAGAACAATCCCAGAAAATATGCTTAACTGACTAATCCACCATGCTACAAAGGAAACACATATGAGAAGACTGATTATCTACATGCGCTGTTAGAATGATGTTTCTTCTAATAAGATTATCAACAGTTGGGAGCTTCTCAAGAACAAACTGCCACAAGAAAAACCCTATTTTATGAGGCAAATCACCCGACCAAATAGGAAAATCCACCTGATTTAACACCCCGTTGTTAACGCCACGTCGTTAATGTAAGCGACTTTAGCTGTATAAATACCAGACTTATCTCCCAACCAAAGTAACTTGTCCTCAACATTAGGGAAAAAAACTACATTTTCAAGGATAGAGATAACATGAGTATATTCAGAGATCTCAATATCATAAAGGCGCATTCGAGAGATATTTAGATTCCAACTGCCACCAGTGACCAGATCCATCCAGAACAAAAACATTACATAGAGAACACTGCTTGTTGTTGAAGATAGCATACAACCTAGGAAAGGACGTGGATAATGGACCTTGCAAGCACCATTTGTCCTCCCACAAGCGAATACGATCGCCTTTGCCAATCTTAAATTGAGTCAATCTGAAAAAATCATCAACAACTTTAGTAATGTTACTCCATAAGCAAACTCTGTGAGCTAATTTAGAATCCTTGGTACGCCACCCGAAATCTCCAAGGCCGTACTTTTCTAATATGATTTTAGCTCACAAAGAGTCTCGCTCCCTCCCTTGCCTCCGGCCCTCCATCACCACTTTTTCAGCAAAGACTTATTAATAACGTGAATTTTTATAATGCTTAAGGCTCGTTTATCGAGAGGTTTACACACCTTAGACCACCTAACCCAATGCACACTAATCACGAATAGTCTTCTCTATTTGGTCAACCACAGATTTTGGCGCCAAAAACAAGGAAAAATAATAAATGGGTAAACTGAGTAACACGCTCTTGATCAGTATTAACTTACCAGTTTTGGATAGAGAGTTCCTTTTCCAAGAAACGAGACGAGATTTACAAGACTCCACCAATTTGTCCCACTTCGACTTGGAGAGAAGTCTTGATCGCCAAGAGGAAAGAGAAGTATTAGTTTATTTTTTTTTAACAAAACTACCTTTCAGAAAAAAAAAAAAAAAAAAAAACCCGGGGCATCAACACCTCTTCCCCCCATTATTAACTGTTCCAAGTCTCGTGTTTAGTCTGTTAATCAACTCTCCGGGATAGCAAAATCAGCTTTTCTAGCCAGAAAATCTTTTCACCCTCTCTATTCTTTTCCTTTTTTTTTAAGACCAAACACTTTATATTGAGCCTTCAAAATGAGCATCCTAATATGGAATTGTAAATGAATTAATAACCCACCAACCATACAACACCTAAAAGGATTGGTATCCCTACATAAACCCGTTATTCTTTTCCTATAAGAAACTCTAGCTGATGCAATCCACATGTCTCGACTTGCTCAACTCCTTCAATTCCAAAACCATACCTCCGTTCCCAAGATTGGCAGAAGGTGAGGTCTTTGCTTTATGTGACAGAACAATCTAAATGTTCGAGTACTTCTTAAATCACAAAGCTACATCCACGTCATCATATCTCCCCTAGCTCCGAGTCAACCGTGGCTGTGTACCAGTATCTATGGCCCGCCATATCCAGAAGCAAGACACGATTTTTGGCACGATTTTCCCACACTCTTCCCTGCTATCAACAATGTAGAGTCATGGGTTTTATTAGGTGACTTCAACGAGGTGATGAATCAATCAGTGAAAAAAGGGGGATCGCAAGTTACATATGCTCAGACTCAGCCTTTTCTCACAATGATGGATCAAATGGGCTTTATGGACTTAGGATTCTGGGGAGATCCGTACACATGGACTAACAATCAACAAGGACAAGATAATATCATGGAAAGATTAGATCGAGCCATCGCTACCCCACATTGACGTATGACTAATCCACATGCAGATGTTACTCATCTTCCGAGAATAGCTTCTGATCATGGTCCAATTCTTTTACATACCAAAGTAATTGATTGGCACGGGCACAAAACCTACAAGTTCGAGCACCTCTGGTTAAATCATCCACATCTCAAGTAGATAGTCGAAAAAACATGGAATCAGCAAAATGACTCGGAACCAACTCTAGATCTCTAGCTAAATCTAATTGCAACTGGCGAAATACTTATGGAGTGGAACAAAGAAACTTTTGACACCTTCCAAAACTAATCAAAAAGTCAACGACTCAGATTCAAATGGCACAACATCAATGTGCTATATGAAATGTTGTCGAACTAGACTACTGGCTAAACCAGGAAAAACAGCTTCGAGCCCATCACTTATATTTGCTGCGATGTCATGCAACATACTGGCAACAAAGATCCAGAATCCAATGGCTTCAATTAGGAGACAACAATACAACATACTTCCACACAAAAGCACCATTCACCGAAGTTGTAATAACATTAAACAATTACAAGATTCACAAATCAACTGGGCCAGTGATAAAGATCAGGTAATCCGATTCATCCTCGATCATTTTACTGATCAATTCACAGCCCAAAGCACAACAATAGACGAAGAACTCTTCGCACAAATCACACCCAGAGTATCATCAAGACAATGCTCAAAGTTCACGGAAGAGGTGACCACAACGAAAATCAAACAGGCTTTATTCTCCATCAACTCTGAAAGCGCTCCGGGACCTGATGGATATACTAGTAAGTTTTTCAAAGTTTTTTGGGACACCACACACCGTCAATTAATAGCCATGGTCCACAGTTTCTTTAACACACTAAACATCCACCCTCTCATGAATCATACCAACGTAACCCTCATACCAAAAATAGAACATCCTTCAAAACCATCCCAATTCAGACCAATTAGCCTTTGCAATGTAGTTTACAAGGTGATATCAAAGATCCTAGTAAATCGCTTACGCCCCCTCCTCCCATTTATCATAAGTCCATATCAGAGCGCCTTCGTCCTACAAAGATCCATACATGATAACATAGCAATCGCTGGAGAACTATTCCATCCTATCAAAACCTCCGGTCTTACCAAAGATCCAAAAATAACATTGAAATTAGATAAGAAAGCTTACGATATCTTAGACTGGGGGTTCATCAAAAAATCATTCACAAAAATGGGATTCCCAACCAAATTCATATATTATATTATGCCACGCATCACTACGGTTACCTATTCAATTAACATCAATGGTACCCCTCATGGATACATCACCCCTACGAGGGGCATTCGGCAGGGAGATCCTCTATCTTCTTATATTTTCATAATTTGTGCAGAAATCTTATCAACCAACCTAGGCAATTTGGAAGCACAAAATCTTGTAAAAGGGCTAAACATATCTGAAAAAGCTCCACCTATTTTGCATTTAATGTATGCGGATGACCTCCTAATCACTTACAAGGCATCTCCGGAAGGCAATACACACCTCAAAAGTCTTCTTCAATCCTACAGTTCATCGGTGGACCAAGAAATTAATGCAGCAAAATCAACAATAATTCATCATCCAAGATTGCAATAACATCACTTGGACGCTATTCAACAATTTTTTGACATGCCATCATCGTCAACGTCACCAATATACTTGGGAGTTCAGTTTAAAAATGGGAGAACCTCTAGTCACATTTTTGATCCATTGCTTCAACGTTTGGCAAGTAAAGCTCAAGGATGGATGACCAAATACCTTACTCCAGCAGGAAGGTTAGTACTCATTAAAACTTCATTAATTCCTACCTAAAACCACCTTATGCAAACACAACTATTCCCTACTCATATACACAAACAAATAGATCGGATCACCAGGATTTTTTTTGGGGTCATGATTCAACGGTTAAAAAACTACACCCAATAGGATGGACCAAATTAAATAAACCAATAGCAAAAGGAGGTCGTGGAATAAGGAAAAGTAGTCACCACAATAAAGCTTTATTCATGAAAAGAATCTGGAATATGCACGACCAACCTAATTCCATTTGATTCAGATTATATAATGAGAAATATATTCAAAATCAACCAATCTTCCAGGACAACACCCCAATTCCTTCCTCTTCCAGCCCACAATGGAAACAAATGGCATCTCCCATACCTATATTACAAAATCTCATTTTTCATCGTATCGGAAATGGTCTAAACACACCTATCCAAGCAAATTGGTTACCTCACTATCAAAACCTAAACCCGGACCAATGCTACCCAATCCAATCAGTTTATGATCTCATTGACCCCAACAACCGTAATTGGAATCATGAACAACTGAATCACCTCCCACCTACTGCTATCCAAAACATAATAAACATCCACCTTCCCGCAAACGTGCCTCAGGATAAAATCCTATGACCACACTCAAAATCTGGAAAATACACTACTGCCACCGGATACAATTGTTTAATACAATAAGAAGACAACCAACACCACATAAACCACCTAACCCCCTCCCCACTAAATTCTTGTGGAACTTACCCTGTCCACCAAAAATTTAGCTTTTCTTGTGGAAAGCTATAAACGAAGGTCTCCCTACTTTCTCGTTACTACACCGCATCAACATTACAAATTCCAACCTATGTCGTCGCTGCAACACCGAACCGGAAACAACAGAGCACATGCTTATTCACTGCCCAATAACAGTAGCATCCTGAACATCCTATTAGATCGTCTATCAACAAACCAAACCAACATCAGCTCCCATATCACTATAACACGATAGCCAAACTATTACCCAAATTATACAACACGATAGACATGCCCCCTATATATCAGCTTGTTGTTTTCTCTTATGGAACATTTGGACATCCAGAAACGATTTAGTTTTCAAACAACATCATACAACCCCACAAAAAATCTTGGCAGTTACCCTGCAACAACAACAAGAGTACCAATGGGCATAAAAAGTTTTACCCCCAACCTTACCTGTGGATTCACCAACCAGCCCCCCACACACCCACAAATATCAGAGCAACAACAATGATATTAGCAGGATGGATTAGACCAGAATAGGATTGGCTAAAGATCAACACAGATGGGACTGCAAGAGGACATCCGGTAATAGCGGGAGCAGGTTTTATTTGCAGGGATTCAACGGCTCAAACTGTGATGGCTCTAGCGCAGCCACTAGGTATAACAACGACACTAATAGCTGAAACATGGACGATTCTTCTAGCTTCAAGGACGGCAATCACCAAAAGTTATCTTTGAGACAAATTCAGAAACTTGATGCACTTCATTAAAAAAGAACGTGAAGCTCCATGGTATGTTGCAGAAATGATTATAGAAATCAAACAAAGAATGCGACAAATTCCTCACTGCAGTATATAACACAACTATAGAGAGGAGAATCAAGCATCAGATGGCCTGGCAAATTATGCAGCAGACGGAAGTCAAACATGAAACTTATCAACATCAGTCTGGGACCAGACTATCCCACAATTTATTAGCCAAATTTTATTTAATGACTTCGTGGGTAAAAAATACCCACGTGTAATTGCTCTTTAGTGTGTTCTTTCTGTTTACTCATGCTTAAAAAAAACACACCTCTTCCCCGTGCGACTTCGAGAAAACGATGAAAAAACAACTACGTGTATTATAACCCTCGTAAAATATATTCGTGGCGATGAAGTCAACTTATTAACCACAACAACAACCAAAATGTGGCCAATTTGTCTTGGATGTTTAGAGCTTCTCCAATGGTTGTGTGGTCAGTTTCACATGTGGCATTGTGGGAAGACATCCTTTATCATATTTAATACCTAATTTTCCTAAAAACAGGGGATAAAAAAATTTCTTCTCCAACCCATGCGTTTTTATTCCTCTTCTTTACCTAGATGTCGGCTGGTTCCCTTGTTTATTCTTTTCAGAGTGATTTCCCTATTTTGTTTCGATGCAGTTATTCATCATATCATCTTGATATTGTGATATGATGAATGTCACGTAGAGTATTATGATCAAACATCAATACCGACAGTACATCTAAGAATACGAGTAAACAAATTAATTAACAGGAAGCCGCACTAGATATATGAAAATCCAATTACTTTTGTGATGTTATCATCTACTTCAGTTCAATTGTTCATATAGTCAGAGAAGAACATGGATCATTATCAAATATCTCGTGTACCTATTTTCATTTTTTGATACCTCCCTTATGTTATAAACCCAAAGATCAGACTTGATTTAATTGATGATAGACAAAACCAATAACATGCTAACTATGCTAATCATACTGTTAGGTTAAAGCAATAACTATTCTTAGGAAAAGTTCAATAACCAAAGAAGAAGGCACGAGACTGACGTATAATGTTATTAGAGATGTGATTGATTCAATGGGGTTTTCCGTGAAGAAATCGAAAAAAAAAAATATTTCGGTGAAGAATTTAGAGTGAAATACAAATTTGTAATCAAAAATCAATTTTAAATAAAATAATTTAGAAAATAACTTGTTATAGGGGCGGCATGATTTATTAGAGGGGCGGCAGTGTGATAGTAATGTCCCTCTAATTGATTAGGGGATGTCCTATAGGGGGTGTAAATTAACTAGATTACCCTCCTCATTTTTTAACCTAAATCAAATCTAAATTGAAAATTTGTTTTCTTTCTTCTTCTCTTCTCCTCCTCCCATCAACCGTAACCTCCATTAAACTCAAAATTTCATCGTCTTCGATTAATCGACGATTCGAAAATTAATCAAGTGTAGTGTAATGACTTATATGAGGTATATTTTGGAAACCCAGTTACAATTTGGTTTATTTTGTTCGATTTAAGTTTAATTTCTATTGAAAATTAGGGTTTTAGATGAAAATTGAAATTGAAATTTCTGGGTTTATGTGAGTTACGGTTGATTTTAACTCAATTACGAACCGTAACTAGATATTTTGATGTTGTTACGGTTGGTAATAGTTCAATTACCAACCATATGTTCTTATATCTGAGAATTTTCTTCTGTTACGGTTGGTAACCATTTTAGTTTACGAACCGTAACTCAGTTACGGTTGGTATCGAGCATTTGGTTACGAACCGTAACTTAGTTACGGTTCGTATCGAACATTTGGTTACCAACCGTAACTGGTTTTACGATTGAGTTTTCTTCAAATTTAACCAGTTACGGTTGGTAGTTCATCTTTTACGAACCGTAACTTCGATTTACGGTTGGTTATGAGTCAATTCCAACCGTAATTAGCTCTGAAAATAAAAAAATTGAATTTTTTACGTACTTTAGATAACTTTGAGCAACAAAAAGCTAGTTGAGACTAATTTAGAAGTATATCCGGTCATTTTCAGGTCCTGGTTGTTCATTTTGTTGGTTAATTTCTTCAATTGATTGAGATTGAGATTGACCTTCTCGTCTAAACTTTTTTTTTTAACTCTAAAAATCTGATTTTGGTTTTGATTTTGAGTTAATATAAGTGAAATTAATCATTAACACTAAACTTGATTATCATCACTAAACTAGGATATCAATTATGAGGGTTAATTTGTCATTTCCAGTATTTTTTTTATAAGAGACACCTTGAATGATCATGTAATGACCATTTTTATCCTATTAGAATGCCATCCCTCTAATAAACCATGCTGACCCTATAACGGGTCACTTTAGAAAAGGCTGACTCGGATGGATAGACATCCTCTTCATGAACCTCTAGAACTAGAGGTTCACCAAGAGGATGTCTACCAAAATCTATACCATGTCATCCACATAGTAGTCCAAGAGGTTAGGATTGGAAAAGGTTTTTTTGAAAAATGGATGTATATCCTATGTGGACGAAGACTTTTTTACTCACACACAAGCCATGAGAGAAGCTCTTATCTTGAACACAATTTCTGAAACTCCTTTCCACGTAAAACGCATATTCTATTTAATCAGATCGTGTGTGCTCAATTAATTGGAGGCTTTTTTTTCCTCGTCAATTGTCCCCCACTCACTCTCCTAGGAGTAATAAAAAGTTCCTCCAGCAGTCACACGCCCCTCACCAAACATTTCGCACTAAACACAACCATCACTTCAACTAATACTTATTCAGTATCTAAAAACCCTATCTCCCAGATCTCTTCCTTGTCACTTCTCGATCCTCTCGACTGTAAACATGGGTAATGCTTAGATCCTATCCGATCTCGTACTAGTTTTACTTTTGATCATTCTTTTATTGATTTCAGTTCATCTAATTCTGTTTTTGATTTATGCTGATATTGATCTTTATCTGTTTTGAATTTTTGAATTGTGTTATTAGCTTCTAAGAATGTTTATGAAAGTATATTGAAAACACTGGAGAAACCTGGAGGTGGTGAATTCGGAAAGTATTATAGTTTACCAGCTCTTAATGATCCCAGGATTGGTAAGTGATTTCAACTCTGTTTGATTTCGTGATTGGAATGGAATTTTGTTTGTTTGATCAATCGAGGTGAATATTTGAGGTTTTTGTTTGTTGATTTTGTTACAGATAAACTTCCATACTCGATCAAGATTCTACTTGAATCTGCGATTAGGAACTGTGATGAGTTTCAAGTGACACAGAAAGATGTGGAGAAGATTATTGACTGGGAGAATACATCTCCTAAACAGGTCGAGATTCCGTTTAAACCAGCTCGTGTGCTTCTCCAGGTAACCGTTTAAGATTGTTTTGACTATTTTCCATTTTTTTTTCTGTAATTGTTTGTTTGATGAATTTTGGTTTGTAAAGTGTAATAGAATAATAGTGTTGTGTTATGAATGGCTTAGGATTTTACTGGTGTTCCTGCTGTGGTTGATTTAGCCTGCATGAGAGATGCCATGAACAGACTCGGCAGTGATTCCAATAAGATCAATCCTTTGGTAAGAAATTGTTCTAGCGGTTTTCTTTTTTGGATTCGATAATGTTGTACAGTTGTACCTCAGTTTTTGTTTGTTTGAGAAACTATTTCACTGAGTTGAAAGTTTAAACCGGAAAACTTTGTCCTGCAGGTTCCCGTAGATCTCGTCATTGATCACTCAGTGCAGGTGGACCTTGCTAGATCAGATAATGCTGTGCAGCGTAATATGGAACTCGAGTTTCAACGCAACAAAGAAAGATTTGGTTTTCTTAAGTGGGGTTCCAATGCATTCCATAACATGCTTGTTGTTCCTCCAGGCTCTGGGATAGTTCACCAGGTAATGAAAAATAATTCTTTGGAAGTGCACGTTTATTTTACTTTTTATTCATCTCAAGCTATATCAAAAAAGAGGCATTTGAGTCGTAATTTATAAAAGTCAAGTATCTGTTTGCGAAGGTAACACCTATTGCTACCTCCTGAGTGGTATAGAAACTGTTATTCTCTGAGTACCGCTCATGTTGGTCTTCTGCAATACGGCATTGGTAAAATGACTATACAATGTTGACTTTCAGGTGAATCTAGAGTACCTTGGTCGAGTTGTCTTTAATACAGGGGGCGTGCTTTACCCCGACAGTGTTGTTGGAACTGATTCTCACACGACTATGATAGATGGGTTGGGTGTTGCTGGTTGGGGAGTTGGTGGAATCGAAGCAGAAGCTACAATGCTTGGGCAGGTAAACATAAACTTCTTTTTTCCCCAATATTATATTTCTATCGAGCTATTCAGTTAGAAATTATCTTGATGTTGATGCTAATTAACTTTCAAAGGAAACAAACAGCCCATTAAATAGCAGAAAACATGTAGTATTAGTTTATACAGTTTTCATATGTGATTCATTGTATCCTCAACTGAATTTCTTAGGAAATATGTACAGACACTTGATTTCCCAGTATCCATGCACTTTGTCTGGAGTTTTTTCTATCTACCAAGCGTTTATATATTAATTTTTCACTTAAATATTTTCTGTTTGTTTTACAGCCAATGAGCATGGTCCTGCCTGGTGTTGTTGGGTTTAAATTAGTGGGAAAGTTGAAGGATGGTGTAACAGCCACTGATTTGGTTTTGACCGTAACCCAAATGCTTCGTAAACATGGAGTTGTTGGGAAGTTTGTGGAATTTTATGGTAAACCCCGACTTCAGTTCATTTAAATATTAACATTTAATTCTTTATTAAATCCTCGCTCTCATAGACGTCTGAATTGAACATGGACTATTATCTCTGTCTGCAGGCGAAGGCATGAGTGAACTTTCACTTGCTGACCGAGCCACTATTGCAAACATGTCACCTGAATATGGTGCAACCATGGGTTTTTTCCCCGTGGATCATGTCACTTTGCAATACCTGAAGCTGACTGGCAGAACTGATGAAACTGTGAGAATTAAGCTACATAACAAAGAATCTGATTTAACTTGTCTAATGTTTTTTTGATGTGGTGCTAATGGTAAGTAAATTGTTAACCAACTTGTAGGTCTCTATGATAGAGTCATACCTACGGGCAAATAGGATGTTTGTGGACTACAGCGAGGTAATCTAAGGCTATGCCATTAATGTCTTTTCTGGGTGTTGTTTTAGATTTTATTGGTTTCTAACCAAAGTTTTCCTGAAAGCAGCCCCAGATTGAAAGGGTGTACTCAGCTTATCTGTCTTTGAACCTTGAGGATGTAGAACCTTGTGTATCAGGACCAAAGAGGTACCCTTTTGTATCCCTACGCATAATTTCATTCTCTTTTGATATATAAAAAAGCATCTTTATTGTTCATCCTTTTCAATATCACTTGGCACTCATGAGAGCGATCTCTGGCAGGCCTCATGACCGAGTACCCTTGAAAGACATGAAAGCTGACTGGCATGCTTGCCTAGACAATAAAGTTGGATTCAAGGTAATATGGTCCTGTGTTGTTTTTTATTTTAGTTTATGAGATTTGTGGTAGATGGAGTGTAGTTATCTTGTATGAGTCATCAATATCCTTAAAGACTCTCAGCGGACATCTTTGTACTGCTAATTGGTTCTAATGCTCCATGCAATTTCATTCCATGTTAATGGAATTCAACCTGGTTTACTTTCCCAATGGAGCATTGGTAATTTCCAACCTTCTTGTTTTATGAGGTGGCATTGTTCCTCTATCACTGTGATGGTTAAAGGTGTAAATATATTTGCTAGCAGTCCGTAAAGGTTTTGGACTCCATTTAGCCGCAATTTTGTTTAGATTCATATGCCTCTGGGTCTCATATATATCTTGGGCATCTGCCTTCATGCTTTCTTTTTCATTTGTGATGCTTCAGGGATTTGCCGTACCAAAAGAATCTCAAAGTAAAGAGGTCGAATTTTCATTCAAAGGGACGCCAGCAAAGATCAAACACGGTGATGTTGTTATAGCAGCTATTACTAGTTGCACGAATACCTCAAATCCTAGTGTAATGCTTGGAGCTGCCCTGGTCGCGAAAAAGGCTTGTGAATTGGGATTAGAGGTCAGAATCTTTGTTATTTTGTTTGACGTAGTATCTTGCATCTTTATCAGAAGTAGCTATTTTAAATTTTAAGGTAGTAGTTATCAATAATCAGAACTATCAGTATATTTTTCATAGATATCAATGAAATCGAAATCTGGCTTTAGAGAGAAGCCCTTCTCTTTACGAATTGATGTAAATTAAATGCAATATCCAGTCGCTCATGCAAGTATTATTCAACCAATTAGTGGTAGGGTAGGGAAACATATGATAGGAAGTACATAAATAGTGGATATTAATATTAAGAAGTTAATCATCACTATCCTTTGATTGGATTCGTTGGTCTGCTAGCTAAAGCAAAGTTTTTTTTGTATTAATCTTTTCCCTGATCTCACAAACTCTCATAAAAAGAGGGTTACTCTTACCAGCTGCATAAAATTATATGTTTCTACTTTCTACTTTATCATTTTGGTTAATCTAACTCAACTTAAGTAAGCAATTAATCTTAGTTGCATCAGGTGTTGTGTCAGTAACTACTGGTTCCCAAGATGTATTATGAAATTTACCACCTTGAGCTTTGAAATTCATCTCTTACGGAATGCTTAAAGTTATTGTCATCTTATCCAGGTGAAGCCATGGGTCAAGACAAGTCTTGCACCAGGTTCTGGAGTTGTTAAAAAGTATTTGGATAAAAGGTACCTACAGAACCAGACACTGGATTTCTAACTATTTATAGACAAGTAGTATAACTTGTCATTGAATTTGCAGTGGACTGCAGCCATATTTGAATCAGCTGGGTTTTAATATTGTTGGGTATGGATGTACTACCTGCATTGGAAATTCCGGAGATCTTGATGAATCAGTGGCCGCTGCAATTGCTGAAAATGGTAAGTTCCAGCTTATTGGTCATTTTTCTCTATTTGACGCTCTTTGGATATACTCTAAAATCTGGTTACATTTTCAGACGTAGTGGCAGCAGCTGTTCTCTCTGGAAATAGGAATTTTGAGGGTCGTGTACATCCATTAACTAGAGCAAATTATCTTGCTTCTCCTCCTCTTGTCGTTGCGTATGCCCTTGCTGGCACGGTATGTAACTACAAAAGGGGAAAAAACACGCACATGAACACCCATTTGTGTTATCTCTTCAACCCTACTAATCAGTTAAAATTGCCGTATAAGATGCTAATATTGCATGCAAAACAAAATCTTCTCTTTCTTGGCTCACTTCATGATTTCACCTGCAGGTTAACATTGACTTTGATAAAGAACCCATTGGGACGAGTAAAGATGGGAAGGATATATATTTCAGGGATATTTGGCCATCAAATGAAGAAATAGCTGATGTAAGTTATCCTGCAATGTGTTTTAGTTAGTGATATTATGTACTGGTCAAAGTGTTTATATCCTTTTCTTTGCTTCAGGTTGTGCAATCTAGTGTGTTGCCAGACATGTTCAGGGGTACATATCAAGCAATCACCAAAGGGAATCCCATCTGGAATGAGTTATCAGTTCCCTCTGGAACTCTCTACTCCTGGGACCCAACATCAACTTACATACACGAGCCTCCATATTTCAAGGACATGACTATGTCCCCTCCTGGACCCCATGGAGTAAAGAATGCATACTGCTTACTCAACTTTGGGGATAGTATTACAACTGATCATATATCTCCAGCTGGAAGCATCCATAAAGACAGTCCTGCAGCCAAGTACCTCATGGAACGTGGGGTTGATAGAAGAGACTTCAACTCTTATGGAAGTCGTCGTGGTAACGACGAGATCATGGCTAGAGGAACTTTTGCCAATATTCGCATTGTCAACAAACATTTAAAGGGAGAAGTTGGACCCAAAACGGTTCATGTACCATCAGGAGAGAAACTATCTGTTTACGATGCTGCCATGGTATTTCATTTTGCTCTAAAGTTTCTTTTCTTACTTAGTAACTTGGTACCCTTACATATGGTAAAAAGAAAATAATCATACTTGTGACCTAGCATTGCACTGGAATAGAACCACTATATGTTTATTGTAGCAACTGTCTCAGGTCTGACCTTTCAGGCCATATAGATAACACGTAATGTTCGTTGGTTCATTCCCACAAATGTAGTCTAGTGGTAATGTGAGGCAGGAGGAAGATAGATTCCATCCGTTAGCAAAGAACGATTACTATGCGAACTAGGGAAGCATTGTCTATTGCTAAAATCTTTAACCTCCATTTTATCCCCTTTAACAGAAGTATAAGAATGACGGACACGACACAATTATCTTGGCTGGTGCTGAGTATGGAAGTGGAAGCTCACGTGATTGGGCTGCTAAGGGTCCAATGCTTTTGGTAATAATTATTTCGTAATATGTTTTCTTTTGCTTTTTCTTGTCATGTTTTCTTTGCACTGACGTTGATATTTGATTATTTCTCTGTAGGGTGTGAAAGCAGTTATTGCTAAGAGTTTCGAGAGGATTCACCGTAGTAACCTGGTAGGGATGGGTATAATTCCACTTTGTTTCAAGGCAGGCGAAGATGCCGAGACTCTTGGCTTGACTGGTCATGAACGCTACAATATTGATCTCCCAAGTAGTGTGAGTGAGATCAAACCCGGACAAGATGTTGTTGTTGTCACTGATAATGGAAAGTCGTTCACATGCACTGCCCGATTTGACACAGAGGTAAAAAGATAAAGAAAACTGAATTGTGCTCTCTTTTGTTTCCTGATTGCATCTGAATCTACTTCTGCCTAGTTTCAACTACTTATTACGACTTTCCCCCCCTGTAAATCATATTTTCTGACATTTGGTTCTTGCATCGTATAGGTGGAACTTGCATACTTCGACCACGGGGGTATTCTACCCTATGTCATCAGGAACTTGATTAATGCCAAGCATTAGAGATTTAAATTGTGGTTACCCATGGGTGAACACGTTGTTTTCAGCCAAATTATTGGTATGCGAATCCCTTGATTTGTCTGGAAAAAAAAATGGTTTGCGTCTTGTTAGCCCAGGCTTGGGCACCCAACAAGAAACAAATTAAGTAATAAAATAGCAAGCTAGAGCGAGGAAAGGTGGTGATTTAGCTGTTTGATTTTCAAGTGTATCATTTTTTATACTGTACCATAAGTTCCACTATTAATCAATTCAGACTTTTCATTTATGTAGAAATAAGTTTGTAATCTAGAGGCATCTAACGTGCCTGACTAGAGTAAAGCCGGCAAAATTCGTCACCATTCTGACCTATCCAAATACTCCAACCCACTTGAGCATAAGATCTTCATACAGACACAAACCTGCAATAAAGAGTGAGATCTGCATGTATTGACATTAGCCGGCCAGTAAAGGACTGCCATGTGCATGTTATATATTTGCAACATGTTTTCAAGAACAAATGGCAATGAATATGAGATCTCGTCTACATCCCTGACAATTACTACAGATCAAAACCTACGTGCATACGGGCGTTTTCTTTTCTCTTTGCTTCTATCTCAGTATTCCATTTTTCTGTCTTTCTCTAAATAGAATCAAGGATTTTCTAATCTTTAACAATGCATATGGCTCCTGGTTTAATGTCAAAAGAGAGAAGAACTTGTCGAATTACATATATGAATAAGAAATCATTATCGTTAACACCCATTCTTGCTATGCTTCTTTTCTTGTCATTTCTCATTTTCATACTTCTGTTTCTTGGAATTCTATCACTTCCTATTACTTCTGATGGTTTTCCCAAAGCTTATGACCTCACTTCTTTCGTTCGTGGTGGTCGAAGGAATACTAGAGAGATTCTGAGGTTATTAGAATTCTTCAAAATCTTGTGTAATTGTGTTTCCTTAACAATGCTATTTTAATTGGAATTGTTCAATTGTTGATCTGTTTTTTCTGTGCAGAAGCAAAAATGATAGAGGGGAGCAGTGGATGGAAGTCCTGTCCTGGGAGCCCAGAGCCTTCATTTATCACAATTTTCTAGTAAAGATTTTCTTCTCACCAAATTCATTTTTTCCCTTTGTTTTTGATTAACCCCACAATTGCATAGGCTGGTACTTTTGAGGTTCCTATATGCAACAAAACACCCAATACCTCACATATGATAGAAATTGTATGTGTGATGTTCTTGTAGGGTGGGTGGTCATTATTCCTAGGACTAAACAACTTGGAGATTGGCCTAGCAAGTCATAAAAGAATTTGTGACATGGAATTTTAAGCAAAGAATTCGATTAGTATCATTAGCTGTACAATGTACTACTTATATTTGTCGTCATCATCTTATTTCATCAATTGTCCATTCGGTTCATTATCAATCAGTTAAACATAGGAAAAGAGCGTACGTTAATAATTTTAGAAGTTGTATTATTTGACTCAAAAATGCGGCAAATATTATGTAATTTGAAGCTTTAGTTGTGATAATTAGTTTCTTTATCTGTCCCTCTAGGAGGTCTGGCTACAATAAAACATTTTCGAGATGCTTACATACAACTGAAGTACTACTAATCACTTTTTATGCTACGTAGTTGATAAATATCGTTCATGAGCTTCACTTGATTTAGTTTTACATGTTGTGCTCAGCTGTTCGCTCCTTGCATTAGCTAGAGTCTAACACTTAGTTGATTGTAGATTTCCATCTCGGAGTAGTTATTCTGACCATAGATGATTTTCTGAGCAGTCTAGTAAAGAATGCGATTATTTGATTAGTATTGGGGCACCTCGAATGAAGAAGTCAACAGTTATTGATACCAAAACTGGTGGAAGCACAGCTAGCAAGTATACATTTCAGATCTTATTGTTTATACTTTTAATAGAATGTTTAAAAAGTCATTGCTATCTCCTTTTTCTTGCCCCTCTAAAGGAAATATATTTCTTGGTATGTAGAGTGCGCACTAGCTCTGGTATGTTTATGAAGAGAGGAGTGAATGAGGTCATCAGAGATATAGAGGAAAGAACTGCAGATTTCACTCATATACCTGTAGGTATTGTCCTTAAAACTTATATCTATACTTTTGAAGGTTATTACAATTACTCCACCATACACAGATGAAAAACTGCAGCACCAAATCTGAATTGGTGGCCATTTGTAGTTTGTAACATGCTTGTTGGTTTGTCCTTCTCCTCCGTACTACTCCTTGAGGGTGAATATATGTAACTGCACTTGGTTGTTTCCGGCATTTTTGTGCGATCTGGTGCTACACCAGTTTTTACGAGCAGTTACTATTACTTCTAAAATAAGAGCTTCAACCTGGACTATCCTGAAATGACAACGGCACTTGACATGTACTTGCTATTACTTCCGACGTTGTCATGTTCATTTGACATTTAAGAAGATGTTGTCGGAAAATCAACCTGGCCTGCACAGATTTATCTGTAAGTTGATTTTTGGGACAAAAGCCAGACCTCTTACCTATAATGACCTGTGTACATGATTACCGCGTGCATTCGTGAGGTGTCTATCTACTTCGACAACATAATGTTTATCCAAGAAACAACATGGAAGTTGGATGAGTAACCAGTTGGCTGAAACAACTGATTGAATCCCTCGTAAAAGATTGACTAGTTGATATCTTGCATTCTCTGGTTTTGTTTTGCATACAACCTTAAGCTGAGTTTTGGAGTGCAATTTTCTGCCGAGTGGTTAGCAGTATAGTTCTATGTTATTGGTCCCAATAATCACTAGAAACTATCACCACGCATGGGCAGTTTGCTATTACATTTCAGATTAAGACTAAGCATCTACCATATAAGCTAGCAAATACATATCAACCATTCAAGTTGTGATGCTCTGAAATTCTTTATGCATGTTTTTACGTTCTGATTGGGTTCCTCAAGTCTGGATTTCATTATTTATATCTGACATGTATTATCTTTCCTTAAATTAACATTATAACATTCAGAGCATGGAGAAGGACTTCAAATTCTCCACTATGAAGTTGGACAGAAATATGAACCTCACTATGATTACTTTGAGGATGAATTCAATACAAAGAAGCATGGAGGTCAACGGATAGCTACATTACTGATGTATCTGTAAGAGCCATGTGCCATGATCCCTCCACATGCGTGTTAGTTTTTCTGACCCTTGCACGGCTTTGTAAGTTCTTCTATTTTCATATGCTGTTGTTACAGATCAGACGTTGAAGAAGGAGGTGAGACAGTTTTTCCCAGGGCCAAGGGAAATGTCAGTTATCCCCCATGGGAGGATGAGTCAGTGGAACGCGGTAAAAAGGGACTAGCTGTTAAACCTAAAAAGGGTGATGCATTATTGTTCTGGAGCTTGAAGCCTGACGCCACTAAAGATCTGTCAAGTTTGCATGGTAAGTTGTTATTACTTGTTCCCTTGAAGGCTTAGATCGTCGAAATGATAAAGTTACCATTCTGCAGAGTGCATAATATGTACCTCAATTTAACTGTTTTATCCAGGTGGTTGTCCTGTAATTAAAGGCAATAAGTGGTCATCTACAAAGTGGATGCACGTTGGCGAATTTCCTTAGCTAGAGGTAACTCTTTTAACTCCAATTACTCCATAAACATAATAGATTGGCGCCTAGAATGATATGCATTATCTGTGTTATTTACAGCTTAAGTTCATTTTACCTTTAACCTA